>NC_064768.1:1297500-1561310 GCF_011397635.1 Epinephelus fuscoguttatus | reverse complement strand
CATGGGGAGAAGCGCACTTGGCAGCAGTTCAGGATGAAATATAAAAACATTGTTCAAACAGGTAAGACCTCAGCATAATCTCATGGGGGTACCTCATTTTGATCATGTTTTACATTGTAAAGTAAATATTAAGTGGCTATTTGACTGTGCAGTTGTTTTATCCCCAACATAATACTGTTTTCACACACATAAATGTCTTCTCATCTATATCATGTTCTGTTAAATAATTAAGCCTATTTAAACTAACACAGACTTCTACTCAGCCAGCAGAAAGAAGGCAGATGCCCGTAAAACGAGCACACTTTTCTGACCGCCCTGCATACACTTGCCTTACTCAATAAGTGCTCAGCATCTCTGACATTGTACAAAAAACTTCCATTTGCAAAGAAACGCAGCGCAACACACAATATCTGCTGGGATGTGAGAGCATGACTACGATTGGTAATGTTGCAAATGTAAGGACGGATTAGGTTGTGTATGTAGATGATGGACTGTGACGTGAAACGGTACAGCTCAAAAATATAATTGTCTGGAAATGCTAGAACATCTATGCGCGGTCTGATAACCATCTCTCGACGAATATTTAATTCTCTGTGCAGTAATGCTGCACCTTCATCCACGGGATCGTTATCAGAAGGACATGCCATGTTAGTGAAAAAAGTCGCCACATACTGTGCCTGATGGACTTCTAATATAGCCTACTGACTCTGATTTTCTAAATGATTTTTTAAATGACAGACGGCAGAACTACGCTACAGCAAAACTCGCCTGCTGACTGAATGAATGAGGAAATCAAATGGAGTGTGTGGCTCTGAAAGAGGCCGGAGACAGAGAGAAACTAAAGGTTCATTGACAAAAACCTGGTCCCGACCAGGTTAGGTTCATAGAGTCTGTTACTACGGTAACTGACCGAGAGCTTAAGTTACCTCTCTCTCTGAAACAGGCTAGAGTTACCCCTCTTTCTCTGGTTTGAGTTACCTCCCTTTTTGAAACGGAAAACTCAGAGTTTCCCTCATTTCAGGGTTAACAGACTCTGAGTTTTCACTAAACCTGCTTTGTGAAACGGACCCCTGTACCGCAGCCTCATTGTGATTTATTTCAACAAACATAACATGGTGTCAGAAAATGGGAGGCTGTGTGTGAAATACCCCTGATGGAAAGGAGAAGAGCATCGTCAAGCGCCGGAAAATAAATAGCGGAAAAATGTTCAAGACGGACAGAGACCGCGGCGCAGCTATGGAAGCTAGTGACGGCTAAAAGCTAACAACAGGCAAGAAGACACACAGCTCAAGTTACCGCAGCCTGCCGACATGGATAACTTGCTAACCCCTCTGTCATCTATGCAGTTTGATGGCAATCTCACGGAAAATTGGAAACGTTTCAAACAGAGATTCAACATATACCTTGCAACAAGTGGAGCAGGGGGAGATGACAACAAGAAAAAGGCATCCATTCTTCTGCATGTAATCGGTGAGCAGGCTTTGGAAATCTGGATGTTTTTGAAGGCCTTGGATGCTTGCCAGGAGCACACAATTCATGTTGATGAAAATGTGACTCCTGTAGTTCACGCGTGCAGGGAGGTGCTATTCGCACTGAGAGAAAAACTGAAGGAGGAGCTTGCACGCATGGAGAAGTTGAATGTCATACAAAAAGCTGATGAACCAACAGCCTGGGTGAGCTCACTGGTGAATGTGCTAAAGCCAAATCGGACATTGAGAGTATGCCTAGATCCAAAAGACTTGAATAAGGCAATTAAAAGAGAGCACTTCAAGTTGCCTACCAGAGATGAGATCATGTCACAGTTCGCAGGTGCCAAGTGGTTCAGCAAACTCGATGCATCATCCGGGTTTTGGCAAATGAAGCTGGGTGAGGCCATCTTAAAACTGTGCACTTTCAACACTCCTGAGGGCCGATATCGCTTCCTTCGCCTGCTATACAGTATCCTGTCTGCACCCGAGGTCTACCATAAAACAATCCACATGATCTTCGAGCACATAGCAGGAGTTGAAACCATGATGGATGACATCATTATCTAGAGGGGCCACTAAAGAAGAACATGATGGGCTGAGACAAGTGCTGGATTTGACAAGAAAAGTCAACCTGAAATTGAACAAAGAAAAGTGTCAACTTGGAGTGAACAGTTTGACCTTCGTCGGGGATGTCGTTTCTGCGGACGAAGTGAAGTCGGACCCCAGAAAGACGTCTGCAATAGTGAAGATGGAGCGGCCCCAAAACAAAGAGGAAGTGAGGAGTTTCTTAGGTATGGTAACTTACCTGGCTAAGTTTATCCCAATGTTGTCCACCCAGTCAGCACCACTCAGATGGCTTCTCGAGAAGAAAAATGAGTGGATGTGGTCCCATGAGCAGGAGGAAAGCTTCAATGCCCTCAAAACAATCATAACAGAGGAGCCAGTGTTTAGGTTCTTTGACCCAGTGAAAAGAACCAGGATTTCTGTGAAGGCTGGTGTGTGTGGACCCAAGTGCCAAAAAGGGAATCAAGGCAGAAGTACACAAGTCCACAAATGAGCTCTTTAATCCAGGAGGTAGCTATGGTCAAAATCCAAAAAGGCAGTCAGAATCAGGCAAACAAAGCAGACAGGGAACAGGCAGGAATCCAAAATTCAAAAATACCAAAACAGGTCTTACATAGGAGTCAAACAGAGAACAGAACGCAAGAGAGCTTGAACACAGGGTAACAAAGACAATCTGGCAAAGAAAGGGGAAAGGGACAGGGTTCAAATACACTGGTGAATGAGACACAGGTGAAACACATGAGGGCGGACACAGCAATCACAGTGGAGGGAAAAAACAGGAAGAGACTAAGAGAACGATCATCTAAGACTGTGAGGCCGTTTACACGTACACGGTGATTTTGATAAACGGAGACATCTTCCTTCGTTTGTGCCCTTTGTTTACACACAAACGGAGATTTCTCCTCTGAAAACGAGTCTTTCTAAAAACTCCGGCCAGAGTGGAGATTTTGGAAAACTCCGGTTGCGCGTTTGCATGTAAACTGAGATAAACAGAGATAAACAGAGTTATAAGCAGCCGACGTCGCAGTATGCGCCGTAACTTGCGCCTGTGTCAAAAGTGCGACCTATGTTGCTATGGTGACAATGGATACATGGAAGGCTTGAGCTTCTCGTTACATTGCCACCTACAGGTTTGGCGTGCTCTTGTGTATATATACACAGGTAAGTGTAAACGAAGATCTTTTTGAAAACGGAGACGGTGAAATGTCCGTTTATGAAAATAGCCGGCAACATGTAAACGGCCTCTAAGAGAAGAGAACTAACAGCAACATAGCCATACACAGACTACAGAATAAAACAGGAAATGCATACAAAATAAAATACAGATCCTGACAGTACCCCCCCACCCTCAACGGACGTCTCTAGACATCCCGGGAATGTCCGGGTTCAGTCTATGAAAGTTACGTATCAGAGTCTTACCAAATGGCTGGTCTTGACAGGCTTGATCCAGGAAACATGGAAAGTGGGATGGACCCTCGTGGTCCGAAGAAGACGAAGGCGAACTGCAGCAGGGTTGATGATCTCAAAGATCGGGAAGGCCCCCACAAACCTGGGACAGGCAGGTCACGGGTGGAGAGCCAGACCTTCTGGCCCACCTGGTAGCAAGGAGCCGGGGTGCAACGACGGTTGGCGGATCTCTGGTATCCGATGTTGGTGCAGAGGAGGGCCGCCCAAGCGTTCCTCCAGGTAAGGTGACATCGGCGAACCAGGGCTTGGGCCTCAAGGTCAGAGAAAAGTGGAGGTTAGTACCCGTAGGCTCACTGGAATGGGGACAGGCCGGTGGAAGCCACAGGGAGAGAGCTGTGGGTATACTCCACCCAGAGAAGCTGCCGAGACGAACTGGAGGGATTCTGGGAGGTGATGCACTGGAGGGTCGTCTCCATCTCCTGGTTGTACCTCTCTGTCTGGCCATCGGTTTGAGGATGGAAGCCAGAAGAGAGGCTAACTGATGCGCCAAGCAGCTTGCAGAACTCCCTCCAGAAACGTGAGGTGAACCGGGGACCCCGGTCAGACACAAGGTTCTGAGGAAGACCATGGAGCTGAAAAACGTGAAGCAGGACTGCTTCCGCCGTCTCCCTGGCGGAGGGCAGCTTAGGCAGGGCAATGAAGTGAGCCATTTTGGAAAAGCGGTCAGTGACTGTGAGGATGACTGTCTTACCCTCTGAGAGAGGCAAGCCTGTGGCAAAGTCCATGGACACGTGGGACCAGGGGCGGTGTGGAACAGGTAAGGGCCTCAGGAGACCGGCTGGAGGGCTATGGGAGAACTTGCTGCGGGCACAGGACAGGCAGAGACAAAGTCACAGGCATCCTCCCCAAGGGAGGGCCACCAGAAACGTTGGGTTATAAGACTCAGAGTTCTACTCACCCCGGGATGACAGCTCAGCTGGGAAGAGTGCCCCCACTGCAGGACTCGGGAACGGAGGGGGCCTAGGATGAAGAGCCGACCAGGAGGGCAACCATCAGGAATCTGGGTCTCTGGGAGTGCATGCTGGACCTCCTTCTCAAACATCCCAAGTCACCGCCCCAACCACGCAGTCTGGGGGCAGGATGGTAGCTGCATCCCGAGGGCGGTCTCCTGCCTCGAACTGCTGGGAGAGGGCATCTGGCTTGATGTTGCGGGACCCAGGGCGACAGGGTGAAATTGAATCTGGTGAAGAACAAGGCCCACCTAGCCTGCCTGGAGTTGAGTCGCTTAGCTCCACGGATGTACTCCAGGTTTTTGTAGTCAGTCCAGACTAGGAACGGCTGCTCCGCCCCCTCCAGCCAGTGCCTCCACTCCTCCAATGCCAACTTCACTGCCAGAAGCTCCCGGTTCCCCATGTCACAGTTGCGTTTGGCAGGTGAAAGCTTCCGGGAGAAGAAGGCGCAGGGGTGAACCTTGCTGTCATCAGCAGAGCGCTGGGAGAGGACAGCCCCAACCCCCACACCTGAGGCATCCACTTCGACAATAAACTGGAGCTTGGGGTCGGGCATCTGCAGGATAGGCGATGAGGAGAATCTGGACAGGAGGCCCCGTAAAGGTGCCTCGGCCTCAGGGGACGAAGAGAACTTGGAGCTTGAGGAGGTGAGGGCATGCAGAGGAGCAGCAACCTGGCTGTAGTTCCGGATGAAACACCGGTAAAAGGGTTCAAATACACTGGTGAACGAGACACAGGTGAAACACATTAGGGCAGAGACAGCAATCACAGTGGAGGGAAAAAACAGGAAGCAAAACTAACAGCAACATAGCTATACACAAACTACAAAATAAAACAGGAAATGCATATAAAATAAAATACAGATCCTGACAATTTCAGCTGACGCATCTCTGTATGGACTTGGAGCAGTACTGCTGCAGCAGCATGACACAACATGGCGGCCAGTGGCATATGCTTCAAGAGCCTTAACCAGCGCAGAACGCAACTACGCTCAAATTGAGAAGGAATTCCTGGCCAGCACTTACGCATGTGAACGGTTCCATCAATACATTTATGGACAAGCCTTCGAGAAGGAGACAGACCACAAGCCACTGGTCTTCATCATGTCTAAGCCACTAAATGATTGTCCAATGCAAATACAGAGGATGCTGATAAGGTGGCAGAAATATGATGGGAAAATGATATACACACCAGGAAAGTACATGTTTGCAGCTGACACCCTATCGCGTGCAGTGGATAAGACTGAAAACACTGACAAAGAGACCAGTGCAGACATACAGGCCTATGTCGACATGATCATCACTGCTCTTCCTGTGTCGGACGACAGAACGGAGCAGATCAGACAAGCAACAGAGTCAGATGAAACGATGAGGGAGCTCAAAAACACAATACTGAAAGGATAGCCTGCACAGAAAAATGACTGTCCGAGGCAACAGACAGGACTACTGGCAGTGCAGAGCAGAAGTCTCAGTTGTGAATGACCTTGTGTTCAAAGGAAACACGTTCATAATCCCAGGGTCGCTGTGTAAAGAGATGCTTGGGAAAATACATGAAGGACATTTAGGTAAGGAAAAATGTAAACACAGAGCCCGTGAAGTCATGTACTGGCCCAGAATGAACCAAGACATCAGCCAGACAACAGCATCATGTTAAATATGCCGTACCTACAGACCCAAGCAGCAGGCGGAGCCACTCATGCCACACATCATCCCCAACAGGCCATACTACAAGGTGGGTGTGGATTTGTTTGACTGTAATGGACAGAGTAACATAGTAGTGACAGACTATTTCTCTACTACCCAGGGGTCGCCACACTGCAATCGACATGCAGCAAGGCAGTCATTGCTTTCCTGAAGGCTGTCTTTGCAAGACATAGTGTTCCATGTGAGGTGATTTCAGACAACAGTCCTCAGTTTTCGAGTAGTGAGTTTGCTTCCTTTGCCAAGGCATGGGGTTTTCAGCACATCACCTCGAGCCTGCATTACCCCAGATCCAATGGCCTTGCAGAGAGCTCAGTAAAAGTGATGAAAAATATCATGAAGAAAGCACATGATGGACGTGAGGACTTCCACAGAAGTCTCATGATCTACCGTAGCGCACCATAGCAGAATGGTTTGTCCCCAGCTCAGATGTTGATGGGCCGGCGCACATAGGAACTGTTGATTCCCAAATGAGCTCTCAAAGTCAAAGTTGAAAGGGAGAAGGAAAAACAGAAACAAAAACAGCGACATGACAAAAGTGCAAGAATGTTGACCATCTTTAAGCCTGGAGATCAAGTCTGTGTACATGATCACATAAAAAAAAAAAAAAAAAGGTTTGTTGAATGTTATGAGCTTGTTTGTTTTGACGCATAGATGTATCAGTAAGAATACTAATTTGAGTTCATGTGTGATGATTTTGCAAGCTGCTTGTGCTTTCCAGAAAGAAGGAAAATGTCTTAAAAGAAGGGAAGATGTGTTGTTATGAAGACTGGTTAGGAACTACATTACCCAGAATGCAGTATGTGTGGTCACGCTGGTTACGCTGTTGTACTACCGGAGTTGAGAAGTAAACAGTTGAATTGTACCACAGCCCCGTTGTGATTTATTGTTCAACAAACATACAGAGTGTAGATGTATGAACAAGTGTAAATGTATAAAGAATGAATGAAGGAATGCAAATGTTAAAATGTATGTAGGAATGTAAATGTACAAAGAATGTGTGAAGGAATGTAAATGTAAAAAGAAAAGATGCGTTTTATCAGTTAATTAATGCCTACATTTATTTTTTATGCATTTTTGGTGCAATTTAATGACATATGAATTTATTTATTGATTCATTTATTTATTTATGTATTTATTTTTAATTTTGGCAGTTCCGGTCCTCCATAACCCAGCACCTCTCAGCAAATGTATTTACTTATAGAGAAACTGGGGCGTGGTAGCATGCTGATTGCAGATAGCAGGCACGCACCCTTTCATTTAAAATGAATCTGATTTACTAACGTACACATGGTGGTGAGAATAAAATCAGCTGGTGTGCACGTCATGAATCTGACGATAATTCTGAGTGTATACTTATTTCGTGCGCCGAGTAAGAACATTTCTCCACACGTTTGAATGAGGCCCATTATGTATGACTTTTCTGGTGCTAGGGTTTCTATGTACTTTGGGACACACTCATTCATATCACTGCACAACACTGTAAGTGAGTGAACAAATTAATTAACGTGGTCTCACTCAAGTGCTTGGTAAGTGTCTTCCGGTGTCAGACACTGACAAAAAAAAGCCATCCTTTCATTTTGGCGTGATACACCGCCAGCTGCTGTTATTGTTTAACAGCACCCAGCTGCATCAGGGGAAAACGCGGTGAGACAACAATTAAAGTTAAGGCGGCGGAAGTCTGAAAGGGGTGGGCAGGAGGGGTCCAACAACCACTGACATTTACCCGGGAGGCAGGTGTTTGCTTCCCTTAAGATTGTAAAGCCAAACCTCGTTCTTTTTTCCTTAACCCAACCACATGCTTTTGTTGCCTAACCCAACCACATGTGTGTGTGTGCTGTTGAAGGAGAAAAAAGTCAGTTTATGGTACAGACGTAGTGTGTTTATTTTGAAAGAGACTGTACGCAAACTGTACATTTCCTGTGAAAACAGAACTGTATTTTGAAAACAGACAATGCATATAAGAAACAGAACTTGACACGGCATCCCAGAACGTTACCAACCAATGCACCCAGGGTACCTTGCATGTCATATCTCAACTTGGAAAGTCCATGACCAAACATCAATATATGACAACGTCGTAGCAAGAGTGTGTCGAATAAACAGCAGCCAAAAGGTTTTAACTCATGACAATCACACTGACAGCAAGTGTCTGAGTGTTAACTTTGACTTCTGAGCTTAATCCTGAGTTCAGTTCCTAGGTCTCTGAAAAATGACAACTACGACCCCAAATTTTCAAAAGCAAACAAGAAAAAGGAAAACCGCTGTTACTGTGTTGGTGTGACAGTTGCAAAAATTGGAGTATTACCTTGGTCAGGTAATAATCAAATAACAAGCATGAACGTAAATGCTTGGATGGAGCAAGATGCCAGTAAAGCTTCTGCAGTTTAATGAGGCAATTATCATCCTATGCTTGTCTTCACTTTTCAACTGCTTCAATAGCAATTAGGCAGATGATACACTTGTTTGTGATCACTTTCATTTGAGTTCCCTCTCTCTGGATGAGTACACACTGCCCATTTGCCCAGAAAAGTCAAAATGTGAAACGTATACATAAGTACTGTGGGTGCTATTGTCATGCTCAGTAGAAATAACTAACTGTCAAACTGTGCAGAGGGGATCTAAAGCATAAACACATAAAAATAAGACAGAGGCGGGAATAAATAAAATAAAGGTCATTTCAGTAAATTACTGTCTCTTTCCTTGGTCCTGATAAAGCCCTGTTCTAGTGACACAAGCACTACAACAACAAGAACAACAACAAGAACAACTAAAACAATCAAAAGATGGAAAGATCACCCAACAACTCATTAAGTCACAACTTTAAATAAGGTGAGAGGAGTAATTACCTCAGTGGTTTGATAAAATCAATCTTTTTTTTATACATGAATTGAAAAAATATTTTTTTTTCACATTGAGAGGGAAAATAAAATATTCACTGTACAAGAAATGACAACAAACTTACACCAAAATTTGAGAGGGACCATCAAGTCATAACGTATACAATCCCAGGAAAAATCACCCACAATCCCTTTGTTAATGCTGTTTGGAACATACTGTTAAAAAACACTTGATCTCCAAGTTATTGATAATCAATTCTGATGGTAAGAAAAGCTGTAGAAAAATAAAATACCAGTAATCTCCAGATTAAAAGACCAAATGCCCTTGTAATTTTCTTCAACCCTCCAGACAAATTGGAGAGGAATAAATCCATAAATACTGTACTTGATTTTCTTTTTTTCTTTTTAAAAAAGGTTTTTGTTTTTTTTTTTCTCATCAGTCCAGCAGTTGATCTTAAGTGAGAGGGGATTGTGGGGAATACGGGGAGGGTTCTTGGGAAGTTTCTGACAACTCCGTCTCCTTCAGGCCAAAGCCCCAATGATGGAGGTTTAAGTTCATTGAAGCTTGTTCCCTCTGATGTGGTCTCGTGGTTCATGTCAGTTGAGTGTAAAGGCTGGGGGTGTTGCTGTAAAATGGTGTAATGGAGACACAATGGTGGGGTGGGGGGTTGGGGGTTTAAGAGGTCTTAGGTGTAGGTGAAGAATTGATAGATTGAGGGAAAGAGAGATGGAGAGATGAACAGAGAAAAGAAAGAAGAAAAAGACATTTTAATGGATTTTAAGACAAGCCCCAATGCAATTCAACCCCAACCTTTGATCTTTCCTACTTACCTATCCATCTAAGATGGCACTACTAGTCCCACCAAGTATGTGCATCAGTACTAAACTGAACTGTACTGTAAATGATGATAAGGATGGTCGCAGTTATTTCTAAAATAAAATCAGGTATTTACCTAATTGTGAGTCTCAAATAGTTGCTGGGGATGTGGTCAGCACACAAATAGAGGCCAGGTAAAAAATCTAAGCAGCAGTGGAAAAGCATGTGCTGTTGTTCACACAGTAAATTTAGTATGATGGATATTTTCACAGCACTAATACAAACAACCCATTAAAAGAATCACACCACTATCACCTCTGGTGGAGCTCCCTATTGACCGATTTCAAAATAATTTAGCACATGTAGGTCATCATTATTATTTAACATACCCTGCTAGTTTTGTAATGATTGGACAATCGATTTCTGATTTATAGTCTGATTTCTACTATCTCACGCCTATTTTTTAATCAAAGAAAGGCACTCTTGCTGCGCTGCTGTGCTCACAGCACAGGACAAAATAGTAGACAATACATCAAGTGGGCCACTTCAAAAAATGACTGAACCCAAATGAAAGGAGGCTGGAGCACTCGATAAAATTGCAGAGCTTTTAATAAGGTGCAAACAGACTGACGTTTCGATGCTACTGCGTCTTCTTCAGAGTCAAACAGGTATTGAACAATGGCAGTTAAATACACACATCCTGAAACCCAAACGGTCTCTCATTGGTAAATGAGGATGAGGGGAAATTAACCAATCCTGCTGAGGCACTCATCAAAAAGACGGTGTAAAGAATCAGCAATCCAAAACAGAAAACACTCCCACTAAGAATGATGATGAGAAAAAAAAATTAACATAATAATAATATATATATGTATATATATATATATATATATGTATTTAAAAAAAAATTTAAAAAACGCCCTCTTAAAGCCAGGACACCTGAACATAAGGCTGCTATTCGCAATCACAACATGGATTATGCGATAGCACGCCATTATGTTAAAGCTAATCATGGTTCTTGTGCTTCTCTCCGCTTCTACGGCATCGAAAAAGTCTCCCCCCGACAGAGAGGTGGAGATATTGTCAACAAACTCCTCAGAAGAGAAGCTTATTGGATTTACACACTGAACACTGTTGAACCGCATGGACTGAATGAAGAATTGAATTTTTCATTTTTTCAGTAAAACATCGGGTTACATCTTTAGGTGGTTTGTAATTTTATTTTATTAATATTAGTATTCATTTATTTTATTTATTATCATTATTTTATATATATATATATATATATATATATATATATATATATGTTATTATTATTATTATTTTAATTTTTTTTTCTCATCTTCATCATTCTTAGTGGGAGTGTTTTCTATTTTGGATTGCTGATTCTTTACACCCTCTTTTTGATGAGTGCCTCAACAGGATTGGTTAATTTCCCCTCACCGATGCGAGACCATTTTGGTTTCAGGATGTGTGTATTTAACTGCCATTGTTCTATCAAAACCTGTGTGACTCTGAAGAAGACGCAGTAGCGTCGAAACGTCAGTCTGTTTGCACCTTATTAAAAGTTCTGCAATTTTATTGAGTGCTCCAGCCTCCTTTCATTTGGGTTCAGTCATTTTTTGAAGTGGCCCACTTAATGTATTGTCGCCTATTTTTTTTTTATATTTGTGGCACCCCCTAGTGGTCAATTTTAATGAAACTTTCAGGATGTTCCTGGCAACTCTTAAGATATTGCTTCCAAGTTTTGTGATGATGCAAATCAAATTTCGTACAAATATCTGTAGCTGATTATGATAGAAACTTTTTGCATTTGTAGCGCTCCCTAGTGGTAGGTCTAAATGACAGGTATTTTTACTCGTGGACATTTCCTACAAGTTTTGTGATGTTTGGCTCATGGGTCAAGGAGTAAGGTCTATGTATGTGCTAAGCCACGCCCCCTCTAAAGTTCATTGGTCAATATCAAAAAATATGCAATGAGATATCGGCAAGCTTTGAATAGCTTTTGATAACTTTTGATAAGTGTCATCCAATGATAATTCACAGAAACTTTGGTAAAATTGGACTTAAGAGAACTTAAAAGAAAATGTCAAAAATGTGTTCAAAAAATCAAAATGGTGGAGAATCTAGTTAGGCAGACCTTAATAGTTCTTAGGCTTTTTTGTAGACCACAAAAAGCTGGAAATATATGTTGAATTTCAAGTAAATTTGACATTCACAAAAAATTTCACTTCCAATTATTGGTGAAAATTTCATGTCTCCACGATGTACTATATCATTGGGATTTTTGAAAGCATTTCTGAATAATAACAACCCACTCATAATTATTAATTTAAAATATTAATTCATAGACAGCAACATTGTTTGCTTACTTATACATATAGTGATGCAAGGGTGTTATTTTGTTTAAACATTGCAAGGGACAAATATGAAATTGGGGGATCTCGGGCCCTCCCCCAGGCAATTTTGAGTCTCAAAAACTTAATTTCTTTCATTCTGGTAAATTGTTCTGCAACAATTTGTGATGGACATATCTATTCATGTAAAGGAAAACAAACTGAAATGGCACTGAATTTTATCCATCCATCTATTTTCATCTGTTATCCAAAGTCAGGTTGTGGAGGCAGCAGGCTGAGCAAAGTATGCCAGATGTTCCTCTCCCCAGCAATGTTTTCCAGCTCCTCCTGGTGGACCCTGAGGCGTTCTCAGGCCAGATGAGATTTGTAATCCCAGCTTGTTCTGGGTCTGCCTCGGGGCCTCCTACCAGTTGGATGTGCCTAGAACACCTCTAACGGGAGGCACTCCTTATCAGATGCCTGAACAACCTTAATTGAGCCTCTTTTGACAAAAGGAGCAGTGGCTCTACTCTGAGCTCTCTCTGGATGTCTGAGCTCTTTACCCTATGTCTAAGGCTGAGCCCAGCCACCCTTCTGAGAAAATTAATTTCAGCTGCTTGTATCTGCGACCTCATTCTTTTGGTCATTACCCATAGCTTATGACCATAGGTGAGGGATGGGACATAGATGGACTAGTAAATCGAACACTTTGTCTTCTGGCTCAGCTCTCTCTTCACCATGATGGTCTGGCACAGCACCTGCATCACTGCAGATGCTGCACCAAACCAGCCATCCATCTCACGCTCCATCCTACCCTCACTCCTGAACAAGACCCCAAGATACTTGAACTCCCTTGCAGTCACTCACTCCCAACCCAAAGGGAGGAATCCACCATTTTCTGGCAGAGAACCATGGCCTCAGACCTGGAGGTGCTGACTCTCATACTGACTGGTTCACACTTTGCTGCAAACCGCCCCAGTGCATGCTGGAGGTCATGGTGTGATGAAACCAACAGAGCCACATCAATTGCAAAGAGCAGAGATGCACTTCTGAAGTCACCAATCTGGACCCCTTCCCCTTTGGTTATACAAGGACCGGATGGCTCATAGTAGCAACCTTGGTACCTCATCTTCCCATAGTACCCCCCACAAATCTCCCCTTGGGATGTGGACATAAGCCTTCTCCAAGCCAACAAAGCACATGTGGTCTGAATGGGCAAACTCCCACAACCCCTCCAGCAGTCTTGCCAGGGTAAAGAGCTGGTCCACTGTTCCACCACCAGGACAGAATCCGCATAGCTACTCCTAAATCCTGGGTTCAACAGTCAGCTGGAGCCTCCTTTCCAGCAACCTGGAATAAACTTTCCCAGTGAAGCAGTGTTGTTAATTTTGTTGTTCATCCATATTTTATGACTGATGGGAGAAGTTTGCCTCCAGGGCTTAAAGCCAGATAGCCCTGAAGTTTTAGGACAAAGATGATGGTTTGGGTTAAAATGACAAGACTTCTTTCAGCCCTGAATTCTAGGTGTATGAGTTGGGGGCAGGCGAGCGGCTGAGGAAAGGGGCGGAGCGAAGATTGTCCCTCACTGCGGGGAGAGGAGAGAGGGCTTCCCCGGAGGTCAGGCCTCTTTACCCGGTCCCTCTCCTCCACACTTTGGCTTATTTTCACCCAGCCCAGCACTGGTACCTTGGAGAGCAGTCCCTCGCTGCAGGGAGAGGGCTTCCCCGGAGGACAGCCTCTTTACCCGGTCCCTCTCCTCCACACTTAGACTTATTTTCTTTGTGCCGATGGTGGCTTGGAAAACCGCCCCTAACTGTGTCACACGGGCATCTCTCCCTCGCCGCCCCGCACATATACTCCTGAGCCTCGGCGCCTCTCCTTGACCAACTAACCTAAATACTATAAACACACTACTAACTGTAAACCTACACTAAAATACACTATGCTAACAATACAATTCGACAAATTACTAGCTATTCTCTCTGCTCTACTCCTCTCTCTGCTCTGATCCAACCTACTCGCTATCAGTTTGATAACTGCAGATAGAATGGTTTTATAGTAAGGGGAGGAGGAGTAAAGGGAGGAGGGCAGGCTTTAGCGTGGATGGTTAGTGACGTCATTTGCCCCAAAAAAGAATCATTCGCCTCCAATGTAATGTAATGTAAATTCAAATGTAGTAACCAGGTTTCAAGCTGTAGAGGGCACTCCATAACACATTTTTAAAATAAAATGTAGATTTTCAACAGTTTGCACTAAACTGTCAAGATTTTGAGCAGGATCAGTCAGTAACACTACTATACAACCAGAAACAATGATTATCAGCTGAAAAAAATAGTTTTAGGGTTTAGTTACTCTTTAAGTTTTGCTTTTTGTACTTACGATTCTCTAAGTAATGCTCTTTTCTTTTCTTGGCCTTGTTACCTGTTTTTTTATGCTAGGGGAATATGATCTTGACATTATCTGCATGAACAGCAAATGATTTTTTGTTGTGTCAAAAGTCTGTCCAGAAAAATCATGGTAAAGGATGGGTAAAGGTGGGTTCAGGGTGGACACTCACCTTCCAAATGATCACTGTGTCTTACTCTGGGCCGATCTCTGTCTCCTGGTGCACAACCACTTTGGTAACAGACATGTCTGGGTGCTGCTCTTTTGCCTCTTTAATGGCCTGAGCCAAAGCCTGAGTGAAGGAAGGACAATAATCCAGACTTGTTAAGTAGAACATGATTAATGAGTTGGATTAAACTTGCATGCAGAACCGATTTACTTGATAAATGAACATGATTGCTCTGTGAGGCAAATTAAGCCTACAAAGAATTTCAGCTTCACATATCAGCATTACAGTAGAACTCTGTGTCAGTGAAAGAGGCAACACACAATAAAAGCACCTGCTTCCTGCTGATGAAAACAACATTATTACATCATTTAGTGTGAACAGTAAAGCATTCATCAGTCATGTACATGGGACGGCGGCAGTAGCTCAGTCCATAGGGATCTGGGTTGGGAAACAAAAGGGTCACCATGTCAAGTCCCCATACGGACCAAATATAGAGTGTGTACTGGTGGCTGGAAAGGTGCCTGTTCACCTCCTGGGCACTGCTGAGGTAGCCTCACTAAACAACCCCCCCCACCCCCCACCCCCCACCCCCCACCCCCCCAGTACATTTTCCCTCTGGGAAATATATATCGTCTTCTTCCATTACATTCCTTACCTTGTCGTGATCAATTTCAGTGTCTCCAGTGATGACGATTCTCTTCTCAATGCGAGTCTCAGAGATCCCTCCTTTCACTGTCTACAACAGAGACACGACACAAGCTAAAATATGAGCTTGGAAAAAATACAAAAACAAAATCCATCTTCATTATCTGTAGGAATTCACATTAGCAGAGAAGCCAGACACGACTGATCACCCTGAAAGACCAGTGCAGTATCCCTTCCTGATAGAGGGTCAGAAATAAGATGGATCCAGGAAAGGTTTTGAAGGATGACACAAAGGAACATGGATAAATGAAAAAAAAAATTCTTTAGGTCAAGCAATGTCTTAAGTAAGTATTCTGAGCATGTACAAATAACAAATAACTGGAGTAGCAGAATGTCATGATGATTCATGGTATTTCTCTATTGGTTGTACCAGATTCAAGTGGCAACATCAGCAAACACAATCTCACTCCAACCTTGTCACATATCAAAGTTTGGTCATAGGATTTCCACATAGAGGTACAATGTGCAAGGTACCCTGGGTGCGTTGGTTGTTGACGTTCTGGGATGCCGTGTCAAGTTCTGCCTGTTAAGCCCAGTTCAGACCACTGATTCTTGACGAGATGAAACCATTTTATAACGTTGCAGAGAAAAGTTGCAGTGGTGTGAACTGGCTGGTCTGAGCTTCACTCAAGCCAACTGATGTAGTAAAGTCTGCTGGTCAAGTCAAAACGATCACAGACAGCATGCTCACTTGCTAAAGGCAGGTGCTCCGTCCCCGCCGAACCCTCTGTTTCCATCCTCATGGTGTGCTGGTGTCACTGCTGCTGCACGCTCTATGTGCTTATGCCCCCAGCACACACATTCTCATTGACTGATTAATTGGAGCTGGTTATTTATATTGTTGTGGTTTATTGATGATGAAAACAGTCCATCTGATGCTCTTTTGTATGTTTTTTGCTGTTTCATCACTACTTCAAATGCAACTGTAGCCAGTATCTCACTATCACGTTCCTCATTCATATTTTAAGAAGATACAAATTATACTATGGTTATAATCAGCCTGAAAAACTGGAAATCAGAGCGGAAGTACAGAGAGTTTTTGCATAGAGATGATACACTGTCTCCTCTCGTTGACTTTGTTTTTAAAGCTTTGCAGAATGGCGCATTGCAAGTAGCTGCCTGTTTCAACTCTCCTCATTGCAAATCTTTGGTCTGAATTGGGCTTTACATGCATTGTTTTTTTTTTAATATACACCGGTGTTTTCACAGGAAATGAACAGTTTGCATACAATCTATTTTAAAATAAAAGCACTACATTGGTACTGTACAACGAAATTGGCATTTCTTTCCTTCAACAGCAGTCGTATGTGGTTACATTTTGCCAACACACATACATGGTTGGGTTTAGGCAAAAAGAACGGGGTTTGGCTAACAATCATACAGGAAGTGACCACCAGCCTCCTGGATAAAAGTCAGTGGTTGTTGGACCCATCCACCAGCCCTCCCACCTGCCCTATTCAGACTTCCGCTGCCTTACCTTTCATTGTTGTTTCTCCCTAACACAGTAATACAATAATGAAAAAAACAATAATAGTGACTGGTGGCATATCATGCTGACATGAAAGGACAGCTTTTTGGTCAGTGTCTGACACTGGGAGTCAGTTCCATGTAGTTTGCAACTGTCAGAGGGCTGCAAAGCCATGCATAAAGAAAAAATAGACTGTAAAATTAACGTTGAGCAGCACAGTGCCTGCACGGGCGAGCGCTAGCCTGGTACCCACCTTAACAGACAAAACTCCTTCAGCTAATCAGTGTAACAAAACACCAGGGAACATCTTCATCACCAACAGAGCCAGTTGATAAATCAAACTTTTGCCAAATCCAGTCAGAAGAACGTTGAAAACCTATTTTGCTTTGAGTGCATACTCTTGTTCTTGTTTAATTGTTGTTATTGATTATTTCTGCAATAACTTCACTTATTGCTGTGTTTACCCTGCTGACGTTAGACTTAGCACTTGTTGCTTGGGGAGTCACTGTTACTGTTCTGCAAGCTGCGGCCTGCATTTTACATCATCAACTACAGTGCAGTCCCTGATTAACTGATTAGGTTGTCAACTACGGTGCTGATCCTGGATTGGCCCCAATTAGATTTTCATTTCTGAAAAGTGTTTGGGGCAGCTGGGGGGCCAAAATGATAGAGAGAGCAAAACTGAATATTGAGCTCACATCAGGGATGGTCTTAAGCCCAGTATACACTGTGTGATTTTGATCTGTCCTAGATGAAAGATGACCAACGTGAAAGAAACGTGGAGATATCTTTTGTCGTGGCTCTAAAACGTTGGTCCTAGGTCGCACAGTGAGGGAGGCTCAAGGATGGCCGTTGTCATGGTCTTGCGATTAAAGACAGCCTGAGATAAAATTCTCACAATGTCAGAAATTTGAGGTGGCCATCTCAGTGTGACCGCTGATACCACTCACATCTACTAACCACCCAATAGAAATGCAGCACGAAAGGATGCACTGATCAGCATGAATGCTAAATGCTATTAGATGCTAGTAAATACACTTCATTGCAAAATTGACATGCCAAGTTGGCCTCATTTCCCCAGCCACGACTGCATCCACATTCTCCTCCTCCTTTTCTTCATGTTTTTGACACACATAAATGCCTCTATAGCAAGGGTGCAATTTCTACTTGTTTTCATTTTTCTCTTACAACTATAGCAGAGTAGATGAATGACGCATGCTGATGATGTTTTGGTCTTGCGTATTGACACTCATGGACATACGTCATAGCCTGCGATTCAGAAGACGTTGTCATTGTAGAGTCTGCATAAATCAAACTTGATGTCATATCCAAGTTTATTAGATCCATGTCGCACATTGCACTAACTTAGAAGACTGCTAAAATCTCACTGTCTTTAGGAGGCTTTACCAGGCTAGGCAAACACAGCTTCTGTGGTCAGTTTACCAGCTTCAGCTGATTATAATGGATACGCTCTGCTGCAGGCAAGCTGTGGAAGACGTGCCACACTGCAACTGTGTCCCATGTATTTTGGCCATAAACCCAAATTTTCAAAATAACTCATGTTGCACAATGTAGTCTTTCATTGATATTCTGAAAAGCTGAGACATTTGGCTGGCTTATTCTGTCCATACTGAAAACCAAATGTGTATTTAGTATTGTACATTTCTGCATCATCCAATTTATTGAAAACATAACATACTTTTTGTTGGTATCAAACAACTAGACAATGCATTATGTTAAGTATGTCTGTCTAAAATTGTAGGTTTAAGTTCAAATATATTTCTCTTTCCAACTAAAATAAACACAGCTGAAATAAAATGTGGTTTCTCTCAGGACGCTATACCAGTAAGTCACACATGTGCAAGTCATATAAAAGTCTCAAGTTATAACCTTCAAGTCATAAGCATGTGCCAAGTCGAGTCCTTGCTGTAAATCAAGTAAGTCGAGTCAAGTCATTGCTCAGGTCAAGTAAGTCACAAGTCAAGTCATACTCACGAACTCATAAAGATAATATAGCACAAACTGTGGTGGAATGCAACTTAACACATTTACTCAAGTACTGTAAGTACAAATCTGAGTTTTATCTCCTCACCGTCTACCTCTACTCCACTACATTTATCTGACAGCTTCAGTTACTTGTTACTTTACAAATTAAGATTTTGCACTCGAAACATATAAAAATGTACAAGCACAACTTGAACTGTGGGTCAATTATTAAACTGACAGAAAATAAATTTGCCACTATTTTGATAATCATCTAAGTTGTTTTTAATGCAAAAACATTTCATGTTTTTTTTTTTTTTTTTTGCTGCGTTTTATTATTTTATAACTTTTATGTTGAGGTTTGAACTGTTGGTTGGGCAAAACAAACATTATGAAGGTGTCACTTTGGGCTCTGGGCGAGTGTAATGCTATCTCTCAGTATTTAAATACTGCTACAGTAATACTACTCCTGCTCCAAGCTCTCTGGTCAGGGAGAAAGACTCCACTCACATAACATAACTGTTGCTGTGAGAGAGCAGGTGAGATAATTACGCAGTGTTAAAATGCCCAAACTTGAGCCGAGCAGGAACAGGAGGCCCCCCCAAAAATAATAATAATAATAATAATAATAATAATAATGATAGTAAATTTAAATTATAAAGCACTTTTCATTTATGAAAAATCTCAAAATGCTAAAAAGTCACTGGGAAAACTATCTCATGGCGTGCAGATGTGCACAGCGGGCGCACATACACACTCACAGATAGCAGGAACAGTCGTTATGCATTGTGGCAGTACCAAAACCTTGCACAAACAAGAAGAGAGCCTGAGCATAGAAAGCTAGCAGCCCATGTACCAACGTTTACAGTGACTATGTGAGCATAATGATCCAGAGCTGACAGTGTGACTGTGTGTGCAAAGCATGTTCAGTACTGAATACTTTTTTTAAAAACTTAACTCACGTTTCACCCAGAGAGAACTGAATAAAAGCATACAGTGAAGCTCATGATGTGTCATCATATTTTAAAAACAAAATGTAACTTCTCAATATCTCCAAAAATGCAAATATTTAATAAAAAAGTCAAGTCCTTTTAAGTCATCTGCTTCAAGTCAAAGACAAGTCTGAAGTCATGAATACCAAATCAAAGTCAAGTCGAGTCTTTCATTAGTCTTAGTCAAGCAAGTCCCAAGTCCTCAAATTTGCGACCCGAGTCAGACTCAAGTCAAGTCAGTCTTCAGACCTAAGTCCCCCAACTCTGCCCTGTAACCGTTTGGCTAATATTGACAAAACCCACAGATATGTTTTAAATGTTCCCACATATGGGGTGCCATTTGTAAAGTTGCTCACACTGAAAATAACATTTAACAAACAACAGCCACATTTAGCTTCAAACAGTGTTTTAAAAAAAATGGTGTGAATCACCTTTTACCACATTTATAGCAATATTTGTGAACTTAGAAATATATTAAATAGTTAAATCTAAATATTAAATGTTACACCTAAATGTTAAATGTTAAATCTAAATATTTAATCTGAATCTAAATATCAAATCTAAAACTAAATCTAAATGCTAAATCTAAATCTAAATGCTAAATCTTAATCTAAATCTAAATGTTAAATCTAAATGCTAAATCTTAATCTAAATGTTAAATCTAAATGTTTAGGGTGAAACTAAATATTTAGCTCATATGCAAATCCACACTACTGGTCACCGGAAGCACCAAAATAAAAGCTCGAGATGGTCAGACTGTGTTTATGGAATAAAAAACGAACCAAATTATTGGGGGAAATGAACACTTGAACATACATTAGCGTGATAATAACTATGTAAAATAACAAAAATCATGTTTGGAGAAATTTTATTTGACGTGTTATTTGAGTTTTTAGTGTCCCCTCTATGGAGGATGTGGGACTTATGACCTGTACTACAGGCAGCCACGAGGAGGCGATTGAGATGTTTTGACGTCACTTTGGTCAGCACTATCCTACTCCCACCCCCACCCACCTCTAGAGTGATACACATCAGAAGGCCCGTTCTGGCAATACAGAATTTTAGCAGTGCATCGTCAGCGACAGCGACAGTATCCGCCATAGAGCCACCACATTGCCGGACATGCTGACATGTTGCCGAGCGAGCAAGTAGCGTGCAGAAGGTGACGGACAGTGGACAGCTTTTATATTGGTACTTCCAGTGACCAGCAGTGTGGATTTGCATATTAGCTAAATATTTAGTTTCACCCCGAACATTTAGATATAACATTTAACATTCAGATTTAGATTTAGCATTTAGATTTAACATTTAGATTTAGCCTTCAGATTTAACATTTAGATTTAGATTTAGATTTAATATTTAGATTTAACATGTAGATTTAGATTTAATATTTATATTTAACATTTAACATTAAAGAGAAATTTCGGTTTATTTCAACCCATCTCCTATCGTCCTAAATTTGTTTCAAGTGACTCATGACATAGAAATAATAGTTAGCATGTTAGCCGTTAGCCTAGATACAGCCAGGGCGCACCTAGTAGCGTCAGACCTGTTAAAACGTAAGTGAATGGGCATACATTCAAGTGCAAAGTTAGTCCACTAAACAAGCTTTTTTCCCACAAAGACCGCCTCATATCGTTAGGATAAATGTCAGAGAACATATAGAAAACGAAATGTAAACGTGTTGTCTTACCTTACTGGTGTGCTGCCATGTTAGCTCTGCTTTCCAAAGCTCAGCCGAAATATATCTCGCAAGCTCTAGATAAAGCCCAGCTGGATGCTAACGTTACTCCAGGTGGAGGTGTCTCGTCCTCGGTCACATCCAGACCTTGAAAATAAGGCTGCAACCGGTCCTGTTCCTTACAACAGAGGCATTCCTGTTCTGTGGGGGAGCTCTTCGTCAGTGTATTCTGGCTCAAATAAGGGTGGCCATCAGACTCTGCAAAATCAAATTCCTCCTCCTAAACAGAAGAGCTTCCCCACAGAAGAGGAATGCCTCTGTTGCAAGGAATGGGACCGGTTGCAACCTTATTTTCAAATTTCCTTTTAAAGTGTAACATTTAATATTTAGATTTAACTATTTAATATATTTCTAAGTTCACAAATATTGATGTAAATGTGGTAAAAGGTGATGTTAAAAAATTCACACCATGTTTTAAACACTGTTTGAAGCTAAATGTGGCAAAATGTTGATGTTATTTTCAGTGTGAGCAACTTTACAAACGGCACCCCATACCCATAACACCACTAAAAGAAATTCACATGAAAAACACACTGGAGGTGAGTGGACCAGGGGCTGGGCAGGTAACAGGGCACAACTTTCTACTGGTGTCAGAGAATAAAAAATTCACGTTCATATTTCTGATGTTGATGAAACAGTCTCCTGAGTTACTCTCCAGTGGCTACGTAACCAGTATGTTTGTGAAGGGTCAACACCACTGACTCAAGTGATTGAGTAGGGATAAATAGGGATCCATCACAGCATGGTGGTAAATGGCTGGTATTAATATGTTTTGACTGACAGTGGGGCTGTTAGTGAAGTGAGCAGACCTTGGTGATCTGGGTGGTGGTGGTGGTGCTGATGGTCTCTGAGGTGATGGTCTGGGCACTCAGCAGCACTCCTGACTCCCTCTCTGCCAGGCTGTCCACTGGCTGCAGAAGAGACACCTTTTAAGTGTTACACAAGAACGTCAAGTGAATCCATGTTTACATTTTTACTGTTATTTCTATGTGTGATTTGTGTAACTTTGATTTTTTTTGAAGAGATTCTTATCCTACTCAGAACAAGAGCTGGGGATTAAACCTAAGAACTCTTTTATTACCAACAAAAATTATACTTGCATTGCATGTCTGGTCAAATTGGTTTTCTTCTTTACTTATCCTTTACTCTGACCTTCTCTGATTCAAATCAAAAGTTTGCACAATAGGCTGTTTTATTCACATTGAATAACTGCTTCTGTTCTTCAGTATTTGGAAACTTTGGCTTTTTGAAATCGGGCTCTAGTTTCCCAGCGAGGCGCAGGGGGGCGCAGGGTAGCGAACCCCGCGCAGAGCTAGTTTCGAGCAGTGCAACCCGAGGCGCGCTCAGTTTGGTAGTTTGGCAGACCGAGGTGTGCTGAGATGGGTGTGGCGGTGCAGCAGGGGGAGGTGTCGACAGATCCAGCTTGGCGCAGTGACAGTTTCGTGCCAAAAGGCTTCGCCGAAGGTGCGTTAAAAGCTCGCCAGCTGAAACCAGGTCTATTGTCAACGCAGGGGGTGCGCAGCCGGTGTAAGCCGAAGTTTGGCTGACCACCGGACAGTGCGCACACGTCACCAAAAACTCACAGGCAGGTTTCCAGAATATCAGGCACATTAACAATGCAATAAATACCCACAAAAAACACTATTCAATGCAACTATCTGGAATCAGCACATAAATGTATCTCTATATCGACTGTCCCGTCACATCTGATGTCAGATCAAAGGGGATTGGCACCGTTTGGCATGTTTGGCACGTTTGGCACGCGTAATGGAAACCCAACCTGATTTGACAGCTGCAAACCAATGAGTTCACATCCCTCTCAGCCAACAAGAAACAGCCACAGCATCAGATAGGGAGTATATATTCAGCATCTGTCATCTTAGAAAAGTCAAAAGAAAAGAAACAGAGTGAGACTGCGAGAGAGAAAGAGAGAGCGCGCGCGGACGAGAGAAACGCAACATTGATTTACAATTGTGGTGACCTCCTCCTAGGCTACCTTTGCATCATCAGCCCGTGGAGGTCTGCTCGCAGTTCCGTATATTCGGACGCTGCGAGCTTGGACCTCCAGGACCAAAACATCAGTTTCCTCCTGGGAGAAGTTTGGCCATCTGACGCTGCTGCTCTCTTCTGCCATGGCAAATTAAGTAAACTCTCATTACGCCTTCGTGCGGCACATTTGAGGGCGAGGAGAGGGGCTCATTTGATTGGTGTGATGTGTGTAAAACCCACTCCACGCCTTCTCTCCTCCCTCTTTCCGACTTGCGCAGGTAGGAGGGACAGAGGTGGGAAAGAGGAGTAGTTGCGCCAGGCGCACGGTGTGCCAAACTTGCAAAATCCGCCTGGCAACACCCAGTTGGCGAAGCGCAGATGCGCTGCGCCCCCGCCTTGCCCGGTCTGCGAAACTAGAGCCCGAAATGAATAAAAAAATGTTGGAAAACATGATTATGAGTAAGGTAAGTTCTTTTTTTTGGTATAGGCCAAATTACAATGTTTATTTACAGGGACTTCCAGCTAGAAACCATCCCACGTCTCATTACAGGTGGGGGAAAAATTGCTACAGCAAAGTATCACGATATTTTTGTGTAGCAAAATTGTTTTGTCACACAATGCCAAGTATTATTTTTTATTATATAAATGATTAAAATTACACGTACAAATTAACATACATACATTTAAATACACTGCAAATAAAATGACTTAAGTGTCAGCATATCGCAAAACATTTGAAATTGCAGTGATATTGTATTGTGACTTAAGTATCTTGATAATATCGTATCGTGGAGCCTCTGGTGATTCCCACCCCTATGTCACATACATAAATGAAACAGCACTGTGCAAACACTGTCTTTAGGTGTATGCTATATTTAGAATATTTTCACCACTTTACCTTGCTGTCAGACAGCCCTTTCCAATGAGGAACTCATGCATTATATCAAAGCCACCACTTTTGTCACTCCATTCACAAAAACAGTCATTTTACTTTGCAGGACACAGGAGCTGCTGGTCTACTGCTGCCTTGATCAGTTAGTGCAGGTATATCCAAAGTCTGGCCCGCGGACCGTTTTTGAATGGCACCCCGCTTGTCTTTTATAATATACCGTGTGAAGTCGGTGAAACATTCATTCATTCATTTTTTCCATAACCAGCTAGGGGTTGCGGGGGCACTGAAGCCAATCCCAGCTGATATTGGGTGAAAGGTTGGGTTCACCCTGGACAGGTCGTCAGACTATCACAGGGCTGACACATAGAGACAGATAAACATTCACACTCACATTTACATCTATGACCAATTTAGAGTCACCAATTAACCTGCATGTCTGCAGAAACCTGCAGAAAACCCACGCTGACACAGGGAGACCATGCAAACTCCGCAATGAAGGGCTCCCCCACCCCCTGTTCAAACCAGGAACCCTCTTGCTGTGAGGTGATAATACTAACCACTCCACCACCATGCCACCCATGCCTGCCAAACAATATTGGTGAATCAAGCAAGATCACTTAGCATTTTCTTCCATTCACCTCACAATGGCAGGAGTATCATACAATTTATGCACCAAGTAAGAACTACACAGGTTGAATGAATGAGATTTTATGAGCAGAGGAAGCACAAGCAAACTAATGGTTAATCACCAAAAAACATTTCCTGCTAGGTAGCAGACATGACCACAGCAAAGCAACGTAAAGTCAACCGCAAGGGCCGCTGCTTCCAGAGCGGTGGAAAGTTGAATATGTTCTCACTGAAAGAGGAAACAGTTCTATTTGTCTCATTTGTATATGATTTTTTTAAACCCATATGATGTGAGAGACAGCTGGCTCCCAGGTATTTTCACATTATCTAATTTGGCCCCCATTCAAAAGTTTGGACACACCTGAGTTAGCCTGGAAGGTAAAGTGGTGAAAGTACTCCAAACATAGCATACACTTAAACTGATAAAGATTTGTTTCGGTGGTTAAAATACATTTTGCTGTGGTCCCCGTCCAAGCAGTACATTGCTTAGATCTGTGCCAGTTGATTTATCAAAGATCATAGTAAAACAACACAGTGCATGAAATAAGCACAGCAAAAAGGTCAGATAGGTCTGACCAACGCGTTTAACTATATATTTTTAAACATTACCGTTATAGCTGAACAATCAATATATCTCCACACAATTTAAATAAATATACAGTTGTCTACCTGGAAGTGACTGTTGTTATTAGTATAACGTCATGGTGATTCGGTCTAATGCAACTGAAACTCAGTACCAATAGTGTCAGTGTTACCAACAGAACAAATGGAGCAACTGCCCTGGGACCATCTGGACACCCAAATGCTCCAGGTTCAATGTAAATGGTGCATTTACATAGCACTTTTATCCAACATGCTTTACAATTTATCTCTCATTCACACTCACACACCAGTGTAAGCAAGCTACCATGCAAGGTGCTGGTCTGGCCATCAGTAGTAATATGGAGTTCACTGTCCAAGGTCAGTTTAAAACGTGGACAGGAGGAGCTGGGGATCGAACCACCACATCCTGAAATTAATAGACGGCCAGCTCTACCTTCTGAGCCACAGCCTGACTTTTTTTAAAAAAGTTAAATACTTTGACAGAAATATATATAATGCTATCAAAATACTACAACATTTCAAATGAAAATGCTTACACTATGAGATCCCTGAAATGTCATTTAAAATAAGTTTTGCCTGTCCTGTGATTTTTTTTTTATCAGCCTGCTACGTTGTCACATTTATGAGTGTAGCGTGCACATATGACCAGACTTATCTACAAGCTAAACTGTGAGGACAAAGTGGTAGTGTTAAGTGGTAAAAATGATTTAAAACCACTTAAAATCACAGCAATCTTAGCTCCAAATGGGAACTATTAGGAAGAGAAGTGTGGAGAATATTTTGAGCAACCCTTACTTAAGTAAAGGACAATCAACTGAGTGCAAATGATAGTGGCTATTTAAGCAGTGCCAGTAAAGTTTTCACAATCTTCACCTGAGAGTTGTGTGGAAGAGTAAAAAGTCCGGGTAGAGCAAAAATAAATTTGTAATGAGTTTGTCACACGTGTGCATGTGCACGTGTGCTCGCATATGAATTCATTTTGACTCACCATGTTACTTTTCCCTCTGTGCGTCGTGAACCTATTCAGGCTGTTGCTTTGGGAAAAATCCAAAAGTTCCACCCAAAACTCACCACATCCTAACACCGCTTCCTCTGACTATGGGCCATCTCACTGCTAATTGCCCTGCTCTGCAGCAGTAAGAGTGAAATCAAAACCCCAGAAAGCCAAAAACCAGTTTAATCCAGTCTGCTCCTGTTCTGCCTCCTGTCAACGCAGACGAACCCAAGAAGGATGAGATAGATGAAAGTTCATTTTAAAGGGTTCCGTCTCTCTGACAGGAGAAACTGAAGATCAGGTACCGGTCACAATTTTGCTTGACACAAGAGCCACACAGTCCATTATGTTGCACAGTGTGTTGCCTCTGTCCAGCGGCTCATTTTGTGGTTCTGATGCTCTCATATGTGGGGTTGAGTTGATCCCTTCAAGAGCGCGGGTGCGTTCGCCCCTTGTCTCTGGCCTGGTGAAAATCAGCATGCGCTCTCACTTGCCAGCACCAGGGGTGCATTTCATCCTCGGTAATGATTTGGCTGGAAATGAAGTTTTTCCAACACCTGAGATAGTGGAGAATCCTGTGCTCGATTTAAACCCATCTGGGTTCCTGTTTGTGTTGTAACATGTACACAGGCATGTAAATTTGATGATGTGATGGATCTGGCTGATACAACTGGCTGATACAACCACTGTCCACTGTCACATCTGTTGCTTTTTCTCTGCCCTCCTCTGAAAATGATGTTTTACATGTGAACAACAGTGTTTCCTGTTCACTGCTGCAAAATTCAGAAATCCTAAAAAATCTGTCAGCTCATTTGCACATAGACGTCGGAACTAGGGGTGCGGGGGGTGCGGGTGCATCTAGTATAAAAGTATAAAATGACTTCAAATCAAATCCTTAATCATTGATGTGTGCATGCTTCCCCCACCCCTCCAAACAAAAATCCCGCCCCCCCCCCTCAGAAAATAGTTCCAACGTCCATGCATTTGCAGCATTTAGATGTTTCAGCCCAGGCAGATATTGTTCATTTTATTGAAAAGAATCCCATTCCATTCTTAAACACTCCATCCTGCACCACTGTTGTGTCTCACAACATTGATGTTGGTGACCAATAAAGCAGCTTGCTTACCGTGTTAATCCCACAAAGCCCTCTCTTCTTAAAGAAGAGGTTGACTACTTTTTGGAGAACGGTCTAGCTGTTCCCAGCTCCAGTGCCTGGAGATCTACCTGCCTTCTTGTGCCTAAATTGGACAAAAGTTTCTATACTGATTTCAGAAAAGTGAACAACGTCACTAAAGCTGATTCTTACTGTGTTACTAGAGTTGATTCAGCCATTTTCGTCACAAAACTGGACCTTCTGAAAGTTACTGGCAAGTCTCATTAACCCCTCGTGCTTCAGAAATTTCTAGTTTTGTCACCCCTGACCATTTCCTCCAATGCCCTGTGATGCCCTTTGGTCTATGTAATGCACCTGCCACATTTCAGTAAGTAATGCACATTGTTTTAGCTGAAGTGAAAATTGTGAAGTGTATCTTGATAATGTCGTGGCCTATAGACACGTGGCCTGAACACATAGGAACCCTGTAAGTTATTTCTGAGAGGTTGAGGAAGGCCAGCCTTACTCTGAATCTTGCCAAATGTGAGTTTGGCAGAGCCACTGTTGCATACCTCAGTAAGCAAGTGGGCCAGTGGATGCAAAAGTGTAAGCCATCCTAGAAATGTTTCTTTGTAGAAACTTTGCTGATGTGTTTGTTCTTCTCACTTGCCTCGCTAGTGTGAAGAAAACTTTTTCCTGGTCACCTGACTGTCAGAATGCTGTTCTTTAAAGCTCTCCTCTGCAGCACACCTGTCCTCGCAGCCCCAGATTTCGACTGCCCATTCAAGTTGGAGGTATTGTAAGTAACAGAGGGGCCCGTGCTGTGTTGCTCCAGGAAGACAAGCAAGGTATCGACAATCCCATTTGCTACTTTTCAAAAAAATTCAGTGTACCCCAGCTCCATTACAGTATTAATGAAAAAGGGCACTTTCGCTACTGCTCACACTACGGTATTTTAAAGTGTACAGTGGTTCAAGCCAACTACCTGTTGCAGTGTACACTGATCCCAACTCCCAGGTGTTTTTGAGTCAGATGAGAAATTCAAATCAGAGATTGATGAGATGGTCCCTCCTGGTTCAGGATTTCAACCAAGAGATTCATCATACAAAAAGGAGCAGAAAATGTATTAGCAGATTCCCTGTCACGCATGCCAGCCCAGCCTTAACAAACAAATCTTCTAGGAAAGATGTTTGTTCTTTAGGACGGGGGGGGTGTTAAGGTCAGCCGTATTATTCATTGTGTATTTGTTACTGAGTATGGAGCAGTGATGTTTCAGGGGAGTGAGAGCTCTCCTTTCTGTGAGGATCTTTGTATTACAGGTACAGATGCCCAGTGCCGATTGGGTGAATCTCAATCGTTGCTGCTGCGGATTGGCTGAGCTTGGGGGCTTGGTGTGCCATTGCTGCTGTGGATTGGCCAAGACTGGGGCTTGTCCTACTTATTGTCTGAGACGGCCACAGTAATGCCAAGGACTGATGCTGCCAGCCAGTTGCTTTCCTCTGCAGCCTTCCACTCATTGAAACACTGTGCTATTGGTTTCTGTTTGTGCTCAGTACAGTTAGCCGTTTCATTACTGTTGACTGCGCTGCTTGCCAGTGGGGCCACTGTTAGCCTCCAGTGGTATGGTTGTTTAGTCTTTAGTGTGTGTGTTAACTTCACGCTAGCTTACCATGCTTGTATATACACTGCTCAGAAAAAGGAAGGGAACACTTAAATCACACATCCCAGATCTCGATGAATGAAATATTCCAGATGAAAATCTTTATTGATTACATAGTGTAATTCGTTGAGAACAAAATAATGTAAGAACCATCCATGGAAACCAAAATCATTAACTCATTTAGGACTGGATTCAGAATCATACCCAAAATCAAACTGGAAAAATCACAGGCTGATCCAACTTATGTGAATTTCCTCAGGACAACTCATAATGAGGCTCAGTAGTGTGTATGGCCTCCACGTGCCTGTATACATTCCCTACAATGTCTGGGCATGCTCCTGATGAGACGAGGGATGGTCTCCTGGGGGATCTCCTCCCAGACCTGGATCGGGGCATCAGTCAGCTCCTGGACAGTCTGTGATGCGATGTGGCGGCGATGGACGCTACGGTACATGATGTCCCAAAGGTGCTCGATTGGATTCAGATCTGGGGAACGGGCGGGCCAATCAATAGCATCAATGCCTTCGTCATCCAGGAACTGCTGACACACTCTAGCCACATTAGGCTGGGCATTGTCATGCACAGTGATGGGAATAACGGCGTTATAAATAAACGGTGCTACTTCTTTCAGTAACGAGTAATCAAAAAAGTTACTGTCTCCCCCATTATAATGCCGTTACTGTTACTCACAATGAAATGCGTTGTTACTCGGCTTTACTTGGGTTCACTGAAGCGGCTTTCACCCAAGCAAGCTCCTTCTCAGCGGAGCTGTAAAGTTTTTTTTTCCCTGATGAGGGCAGGTGAGGGGGAAGCATAAGTGCTGATGATTGGCTTAGGGAGAGTAAAATTTCATCATAAACCAATCAGAGGCAGGGTAGGGTGGGTATTCACAAGCACACAAGCAGGGTTGTCATGTCCGCGACTTTGGGCTTGTGTTTTTGTAAAGTCGCTTGCAAATATTGGTAGTTGCGGGTTGCGGATTTTTGGGCTTGTTTCGAAAGTGGAGTTGCTTATTTGGGCTTGCTCTCTAAACGTTGCCTTTCTCTATATCTATCCATCTGTTAAGTTATTTAAACACATGATAGTGTGACGGACTGCAGGATGTTTCCACAGCTCCACTCCCTCCACCCCTCTCCTTCTCCGCATACACACAGCTGACAGTCAGTCAGTGAGACTTTTCACATTTAAATTGCGCAATTAATGGAGGTTCTTTAACTAGTGTAGATAAGTGCACAATGTTTTATAATAATGATTTATTGTATTAAGTGTCAATTTCATTCATTTGACATATTCAATGTTGAGTTTCATTACATACAGTTCCATTAAGGGGGGTGTCCAAGCAATTTGACATATTTGAGCATTTTATTAAAAAGTAATGCTATAGTTTTTTACAGGTAATTAATTACTTTAACAGTGCAGTAACTCAGTTACTAACTCAGTTACTTTTTGGGGAAAGTAACTAGTAACTATAACTAATTACTTTTTTTAAAGTAACATTCCCAACACTGGTCATGCATGAGATGGAACCCAGGGCCCACTGCACCAGCATACGGTCTGACAGTGGGTCTGAGGATCTCATCCCGGTACCTAACAGCAGTCAGGGTACCTCTGGCTAACACGTGGAGGTCTGTGCAGCCCTCCAAGCATATGCCTCCCCAGACCATCACTGACCCACCACCAAACCAGTCATACTGGAGGATGTTGCAGGCAGCAGAACGTTCTCCATGGCATCTCCAGACTCTGTCACGTCTGTCACATGTGTTCGGTGTGAACCTGCTCTCATCTGTGAAGAGAACAGGGCGCCAGTGGCGAATCTGACAATTTTGGTGTTCTCTTGCAAATGTCAATTTGGGTGTGAGCACAGGCCCCACTTGTGGATGTCGGGCCCTCATGCCACCCTGATGGAGTCTATTTCTGACAGGTTGGGCAGAAACATGCACACGAGTGGCCTGCTGGAGGTCATTTTAGAGGGCTCTGGCAGTGCTCCTCCTGTTCCTCCTTGCACAAAGAAGCAGATAGCGGTCCTGCTGCTGGGTTGTTGCCCTCCTACGGCCCCCTCCACCTCTCCTGGTGTACTGGCCTGTCTCCTGGTGTCTCCTCCATGCAGCAAACCTTCTGGCCACTGCGCATATAGATGTGCCATGCTGGAGTAGCTGCACTACCTGAGCAACTTCGACGGGCTGCAGATAATGCCTCATGATACTACTAGTGGTGAGGGTACTGCAAAAATGCAAAACTAGCCAAGAATCAACCAGAAAGGACGCAGAGAAGGAAATGGTCTGTAGCCACCACTGCAAAATCATTCCTAAATAGGAGCTGTCTTGGTAATTGCCTCTTCTTTCCACCTATTGTCTGTCCAATTTGCACAACAGCAGGTAAAATTGTTTCACAATCAGCATTGCTTCCTAACTGGACAGGTTGATATCCCAGGAGTTTGACTGACTTTGAGTTACACTGTGATGATTATGTGTTCCCTTTATTTTTTTTGAGCAGTGTATATTGTAAATAGCTCTGCACTTTAGATTAATTAGCACAAAACCATAACCATGTTATAATTTTTTTTTCTGTTTTTGTTTTGTTTAGGGAGTTAGGCCCATTAGTGTATTTTTGTTTGCTTCTTTTGTTTGTAGGGCCTAGGCAGCACTCCAGGGCGAAATAGGTGGGTTTTGTTTGTTATTTTTGTTGTGGTTCACCCTGAAGTCCTTGTGCATGAATTTCTTGTATAACCTGTGTGTAATTTTATAGACATATGTGCCTAAACATTATTTTATCCAACTAGTTTTAGTGCCTCAAACCCCACCATGTCACCATCACGTAATTGAATATATTGCATGCCACCACTATGTAATATGGTATTAAGAGGTCACGTCAGAGCTCACGTGTACAAACACAGCTTTAATTCAAAATAACTGCATTGCATACAAGTTGAGACAATTTAAACCACCTATTTGCATTTAACCAAGGCCTGTAAATACTTTGTGAAGTGTTATTTTTTGTGAACAATTCCCAGAATTCTCCTCACCTGTGCTGACTCGTACGTGATGGTCTTGGTCTCAGTGTGAACCAAGGGGATGTCCTTGTAGGTCACACTTCCTTGGAGGGAGTTGGTGATGTCTGAGATGGTGATTGTCTGGGTCTTAAGCACAGGAGACTGGAGGGATCAGATAGAGAGTCAGCACGCTCTGCGGGCGCCATCAAGACAAAACGACCACTGTAGTTTTGTATTTAAGAGAGAAGGCATTACATTGCAAGTTAGGAAGCCTGGATTACTTATCAAGTTACTATTGTAAATCTACTTCTCATATGGACTACATTTAATGAGTAAGAATATATTTCTCACACAGATCCTTGTGTTAACAAGGACCAACCAAGTGTTGTAATGTAACTGTAATATTTTACAATTCATTACATAATTATCACCTCACAGGCTTTTACTGTGATATTTAACCAAATGCAGAATTTTATTGCGAAATTTTATTGTATAATTTTACAGAGGCATACTGCTAAATCACAGTAATAAATGGAGTTTAACTGTGAGATTACAGAGAAATACAGTAATTCTACTGGAGGATATTGCTAAATCACAGTAATCAGATGTACATAAACTAAGTTATAGTTATTTTAAGTAATTTACAGGAACGTACTGTTATATCACAGTAATATGCAGGCATAACTACTGTGAGATCACAGTATACAGCTGTCATTTCACAACAATTTACTGTAAAAATGTCACTTGAATTTACTGTGAAAGTAATGCAACTAGTAAACTGTCATTTACTGTAAATGTACAGTCAAATATTTTACAGTGTAGAAGGCTGATTTACATTCATCTGTCAAAGAGGGAAAGTTCCTCTGTGCTCCCCTTTACAGACATGTTTTTATGAGATGATTTTGTGACATCACAACCAGTTTGGATCATGGTCCACTTTGCAGCTTATGCCGGGTTCAGACTACACAACATTTTTGTCTGTTCCGACAGTCACCATGTCAGACTAGGCGATTGCGGGGTCATAAAATTGTGCTGTGACTTGGCCAACAGACATGAAAGACTACACGCTGGTCCACGACCATTCATCGTTGGCTGTCTTTCATGACATGCATGATGTCATTGAGTAATTCTTGTCCTATTGTTATTATTATTATTAATATTATTATTATTATTGTTAATATAATAATTATTATTATTATTTCAGTCACTGTGGCTGTTTACGTCCCTGCCAAATTGTTATTGTAGTAATGTAAAAAGTGCAACCAGATGGGAGGAGCTACATTTGAAGTGCCGCATGAAAACTACACAAGTCACTTGAGCCTACATAACAAGTTTCTATAAATGTTTCACAATGAAGGCCTGTTTGGAAAATGAACGGATTTTCTTAACCAAAATTATAAGGAGCTTCTAATTTAAAGCAGTGACAGGAAGTATTGCGTTTGAAATGACAGCGCAATGCATCTTAACAGGGCAAACGGAAGTGGATGAAAAGTAAAAATAGAAAAATACAGAGCTAATGAGAAATAACAACCTATTCTAATGTAGTCTGTTTCAAATGAAGCTGGTACCCTCTTCATTTTTGGTCAGCAAAAGCCCCACCACTATTTGTTAATTTTATTCCTTTACGTCTTCTCCATTATGTAGAAATAACATTCTTTGCTAGCTTGATGCTAATGGCAGTACTCACCTGGTTGCTAATGTGCCTTTGCTGTTTCACGCCATCATTTTTCCCTTTTTACTCTGACATAGTAATGTCCCTTGAGGAAATATCAAAAAGGCTGGGGTGTTGTTGTCATACAGTTGTCTACAGCAGCAGATTACTTTTTGTTTCTATTGGTCAAAGTGACAGCTGTGACGGGAGAAATCCTGAACGACAAAAAGAAAATCAAACATGCTAGACTTTCTGTCGGGATGTTGTGAGGCCTCCCCGATGTAGTGTTGGCTGTCGTCTACTATGACACACTACACAAGAGGAAATGATGAATTATCATTGTCGTTCACAATCCCAGCCAACAGCGTACGACGCTGCGCCAGGCTATAATCAGGCTGCCATCGTGTAGTGTGAACCCGGCATTACACAAGTGTGATGTGGAAATTTGAAGTTTTTATGAAATTGAAAATGTCTGCATGTTCATAGATGTTTGATTTTTCAGTGATGGAGGAGTTAAATCATTTTTAATCAGACAACTGAATGTTTTTGTGGCAGAACCAAAGCAGCCACAAAAAATCTTAACATGTCTGGAGGGAATCTTAAGCAATGTTGGTTAAATGCCAGAAAAGTGTTTTTCATTCAAGATGAAGATGAGAGGGTATGATAATGATTAGATAAATGTGTGGCAAGATACTGACAGCAACTTCATGCAAAACTGAATGTAAAAAATGATTACATCCTGATATGTTGTTGGGCTGTACCACTAAAAAAGGAAACTATCTGCATGGTTCCATATCTGGCAAAAATAAAAAGACAAACAAAAAATCACAACGATGTTTTATCTCATTGTACTTCTGATTAAACTGTCCATTATGCTGAAGTCACATGTCACAATTTAATTTTGTTACTTTGTGACAATTTCAAGGAAAATTCCAAACTCACAAGTACTGCATGAACCCATCAGGTTATGGGCTGCACCTGGCGCATCTATGGATTCATCCCAATATCATTCCTCGACTCCTCGACTCCTCTATCCTCTATCCTCGATCACTTGACCCGGAAATCGATTGAGACTTGCCATCTTGTGGGAAGTCTCAATATAATTCCTGAGCATCAGGTTGATGAGTTACAGAATTTTAATTTTCTCTGAAACATTTGACTGAATAAATTATTGCCAGTGTTCAAAGACATCGTGATCATATTCTGGGTTATTCAATAATGAACTCACAATCAGAATTTCAATAAATACAGAGGCAAATAATGAATAAATCATGAACACATTGTGTGACTCTGAGCAGGACACAGCACAGATTATAAAATACAGAACGCAGGTTGCTGTTCATGTGCAGGTGATTGTTAGAGAAAAAACACTGCTAATTTGTTACTGATAACTGTATCTGTATCTTTATATATGTACATATAACATTATGTGATAACTGTATCTCTATGTTTATCATTATATATGTATATATAACATTATGTGTGCACAGACACAAATTCCATTAAAAGTTTCTATAGCTGTTTATACTTTAAAGAGCCTTGAGAAAGTAGTCGCAGACCAGCTATGTGACTTTCTCTGCGATAATAATTTATTTGAGGATAAGTCAGGATTGCATCATAGCACTGAGACAGCACTAGTTCAAATTACAAATGATCTGCTGATTACTTCAGACAAAGGACTTGTCTCTGTACTTGATTTATTAGATCTTAGTGTGGCATTTGACACAATTGACCATCTGCTACAGAGACTGGAACATTTAATTGGCCTAAAAGGTTCTGCACTAAGCTGGTTCAAATCTTATTTATCTGACTGTTTTCTGTTCGTTCATATTCATGATTAATCATCTCTACGTACTAAAGTTTGTTGTGGAGTTCCACAAGGTTCTGTGCTTGGACCAATTCTGTTCACCTTATAAATACTTCCCTTAGGTTACATCATTAGAAATCACTCTGTAAATTTCCATTGTTGTGCGGATGATACACAGTTGTATTTATCGATAAAGCCAGAAGAAAGAGATCAATTAACTAAACTGTTAAATGTTAAATTCAACTATTGTTCTTGGCCCCAAACAACTCAGAAACTCTTTATCTGGTGATATAGTTTCTCTGGATGGCATTGCTTTGGCCTCTAGCACTAACGTAAGAAAACTCGGAGTAATATTTGACCAAGATTTGTCTTTAAACTCCCATTTAAAACCAACCTCACAGTCTGCATTTTTTCATCTGTGTAATATTGCGAAAATTAGGCCTATCCTGTGCAAAAAAGATGCAGAACAATTGGTCCATGCTTTTGTTACCTCTGGGCTGGATTACTGTAATTCCCTATTATCAGGGAGCTCTAATAAGTCTTTAAAAACTCTCCAGCTGATCCAGAACGTAGCGGCATGTGTACTGACAGGAACTAAGAAACGAGATCACACTTCTCCTGTTTTAGCTTCTCTGCACTGGCTCCCTGTAAAATCCAGAAATGAATTTTAAATCCTCCTCCTAACTTACAAAGCTTTCAATGGTCAGGCTCCGTCATATCTTAGAGAGCTCATAGTGCCATATTATGCCACTAGAACACTGCGCTGTGAGAATGCAGGATTACTAGCGGTCCCTAAAGTCTCCAAAAGTAGATCAGGAGCCAGAGTCTTAAGCTATCAGGCTCCTCTTCTGTGGAATCATCTTCCAGTTTCAGTCCGGGAGGCAGACACCATCTCCACATTTAAGACTTTCCTTTTTGATAAAGCTTATAGTTAGGGCTGGCTCAGGCTTGTTTTCGACCAGCCCCTAGTTGGGTTTACATAGGCCTAGTCTGCCTGGGGACCTCCTATAATACACCACCTATAATACACTGGGCACCTTTTCTCCTTCTCTCTCTCTCTTCTTTGCTAACATTCACGTCCTACTACTGCATGTCACTAACTCGGCTTCTTCTCCGGAGCCTTTGTGCTCCACTGTCTGGCAGGTTACCTCGTATCACAGCTGTGCCTGGATGGTGTGACGTGTGTGGTTGTGCTGCTGCCATGGTCCTGCCTGATGCCTCCTACTGCTGCTGTTATCATTAGCCATACTTCTACTGTCATTATACACATTTTTTTTTATTATGATTATTGTCAGATACATATACTATCATATATTAATATATACCTACAACATATTGTACCACAATAGGCGTAATTATCATTGTAATATTATTACTTAAATTAATGTTCTTGTAAGCTGTCTGTCCTACATCTCTCTCTCTCTCTCTCTCTCTCTCTCTCTTTCTCTTTCTGTATCATTTTGTCATACGGATTACTGTTAATTTATCATGTTGATCATCCTTGCGTCTACCCCCAGTGTCCTTCGAGGGCGGAGCTAAGACGTGAGGAAAAGACGCAAGTGAGGGAAACGTGGATGCGAGATTCGGTATTGGGATGAACCCTATGTATACAGGGGGCCTCACCTCGTTCTCTTTCCTTCCGCTCCGAGATTTCCTTGTGGAGGTGGCTACAGCCTGGCATGGCAGATCTGTGTTGTGTGGTGTGGCAACATCAAGGCACATGGTATATTCACATATACAGGTAATGCGCTCTGCCGGTTATCATTCTTTTTCTTGTGCGCAATGCGCACTTGGTGTACATTGATCTCCACTGTGACGGCTTGCTTTGCTCAGGATGCTGTGGGTTGCGTCTCGTGTCTGCATGGTAAGCTGATGTTGTCTGCCTTTGTCACCTTGTCTGTTATTTAGGTCCTGGTTGATTGTTTAATATGTTTGCTGCAGTGTAATTGAGCCATGGGTTTTCATGGCTCTCCTCCATTTGCTTCCTGCCACGCTCCGCCTCGGCTCAACAGTATGCATTGCTCATATGACATTAAGGGTAATTATCACATCAAAAGCAATTAAGACTAATCATACTGTAAAAATTATTATTGATTGATTGCGTGCATTTTTAGGCTGCAGTTAAGTGTATGGCCTGTCACAGGCCAGCACTCCCTGGAGTGAACTACTGTTTCGGCTTTTTGGCTGTACGGCTAGATGGATGGATGGATGGATGGATGGATGGATGGATATAGATTTATGGGTCTGTGAATGAGGGGATCCTGCCCTCCACCTCCTGCTACTCCCCAACACTGGGAGAGACAACCAGTTGTGGGAAGCTATAAAGCCAGAAAGTACAGCTGCCCTAAAATGGGGCACCCCTGCCTTACTCCCCTCTGCACAGGGATCGGCAGGCTCAGCCCCCCCACCAACCTTTACCAAACATTCAGCACTCTTGTACAGCAGCCTCACCCAAGGAACAAAGTTATGACCACACCCAAAAGCTTTGAGCACAGAGAACAAATAGCTATGGTCCACCCTGTCAAATGCTTTTTCCCTGATCAAGAGTTATGATGCCAGTGTCAAGATGACACAGATTACAAAGGTCTAACACATCACAAAACAGGAAAAGATTGTCCATTATTGTTCTGCCTGGTACACAATAAGTTTGGTCTATATGAACAAGTATGTCAAGATAGCCTTGTAGCCTGTTTGACAGAGCTCTAAAGAGCACTTTGTAGTCTGTACACGAAAGGGCCACAGGTCTCCAGTTGTTAAATAGTGCTAAGTTCTTCTTTCTTGGAAAGCAGGGAGAGAACTGGCCTACTAAAGGTGGGCATCGCCCCTACACGAAAGCACTCCAAGAGCACCTCATGCAGGTCAGGACCAACCAATCTCCAGAAATGCTTGTAGAAGTCAGGGGTGAGTCCATCTATCCCCAGAGCTAGACCTGAAGCCATCTGCCTCACGGATGTGGTCAGCTCCTCAAAGCACAGTTCTCTGTCCAGGTCAGCCCTTTCCTCTGGACTGAGCTGAGGGAGCCCCTCCGGTAGTTCCGTAGCACTGGTGGGATCACACCCGTCTTCCCTGAAACCGGAAGTGTAGAAGGAAACAGCATGGCTCCTCATCTCCTTGGGGTCTGTTGTCACCCTGCCTCCAGGAAGCTGGAGGGATGTCATCAGCTTGCCTCTTGTAGCAGACTTCTCCAAACTGAAGAAGAAAGCATTTGGATCATCCACGTCTTTAATATTGAGGAAGTGGGAACGAACAAGAGCTCCTTTCACCCTCTCCTGCATGAAAGTACTGAGCTCTAGTTTTTTCTCCTTCAGCAGGGCATCTATGTCAGAGCCCGAGCTGCTGGCCATGGCACCTTTAATGTTCTTTATGCTGTTTTCCAGCTCATGGAGTACTGCTTTGACCCTTGCACAGCCGTAAGATGCGTATCTGAGCCTTGCCTACCCCTTACCACTGCCTCAGTGAATCAAACTTGCACTTTTTACCTTGCCAGCAGGACCAGAAATCAGCAAAACCCTGACAGAATAGACCATTCTGTAACAGCTTCTTGTTAAAATGCCAGTAAGACCTTACTTTCTGTGCCAGAGAAATGAATAACTCAGCAGTAATGAGATGGTGGTCAGTGAAACCGACTGGAATAGTGGAACTACTAACGAGACTAGATGCAAGTGATTGCGATATGTAAAACCTATCCAGCCTGGCTGCACTCAATCTACTGTTGCTCACCCTGACCCATGCATACTGTCTGGTAGCAGGATGTTTCAGCCTCCATGTATCTAACAGATCTACTTGAGCAACTAAACTGCCTAAGCTTCTGGCTGACTGAAGGTGTGGCTCTTCACTTGTACTATCCATGGTGAAATCTATAGTGCAGTTCCAGTCTCCACCTATGATCAGCTGCTCCTGACTGTACTTCTGCAACTCATTCCTCAGAACACATAAAAAACCTAGTCTGTTTGCTCTGTGATTTGGGGCATAGACATCAACAACACACAATGTGGATCCTTCAAGCTACTCCCCTGCTTACATTGGTGCCATGTGCCTTGTGTAACAACTATTAGGCTCCTTGTGTAACAACTATTAGGAACTCCACTATTGACCTATGCTTTGGTTCGGTGGCTGGAGCTTACAGGTCAATTTCCATGCCTCCTTTTGGCACTTCTTATCCCAGCAGTGTCCTGCTTCTACCTACCTACAAGCCAGTCTGCAAGCGACATGAGCGGACTATTAAGACTGTGAGATGTTGGTCAGAGGACAGTATTGTTAATCTAAAAGCATGTTTTGAGTGGACAGTTTGGGATGATTTTTATGATTCTTGTTCTGACTTAAATGAACTAACACAGACTGTTTCGTCTTATATCCTTCTGTGTTGACTCCAATATCCCCCTGAAGAGCATTACTGTCTACCCCAATAATAGACCGTGGGTCACTAAAGATTTAAAAAATGTCATAAACAAAAAGAAGAAATTTTTTACATAGGGGATCACCAGGAAAGGAAGGAAATGAACAGAGAGGTTAGAAATTAAATTTGCAAAGATAAAAGAGCTTATAAGGACAAGATAGAGCAGGAGTACAGCAGTAGTGATTTGAGAGCAGCCTGGAAAGGCATTAAGTCCATGTCCTCAGTCACCAATGCCCACAATGAAAATAAGAGGACATTAATTAGAATAGAGAGTAGTAATGAAGATCTCCCAAATGCTTTTAACCACTTTTTTTCACGATTTGAGAAACAGGACTTTGATCAACACATATTGTGCTGATCAACTTAGCGGTGTCCTCCACCACATCTTTCAGATGTCACTAGACAACAATCAAGTCCCTGATTTATGGAAATCTTCAATAATAATTCCTGTTCCAAAAAAATCATCTCCTAAACAATTCAACGATTTTAGACCAGTAGCACTTACTTCGCTCTGTATGAAGGCCTTTGAGAAAATAGTGAGGAATATTATTCTTTCTCATGTGGAGGGGGAAATTGATCCTCTTCAGTTCGCCTATCAGGCAGGTAAAAGTATGGAGGATGCCAAGCTTTTTATCCTGAACTGCCTCTACAAGCACTTGGAGAAGCCCCAAGCCCATACTAGGCTCTTATTTGCTGATTTTTCCTCAGCTTTTAATACGATGCAGCCGCATCTTTTAATTAAGAGGCTCATCAGTGTTTTTAATCTGCCTCACCAGCTTGTTTTATGGTTGTCAGATTTCCTGACTAACAGGAAGCAGAGGGTTTCTGCAAATGGCTGTGTATCAGACTCTTGTGTCCTATCCACAGGTTCACCTCAAGGATGTGTCCTTTCCCCTATACTCTCCATCCTGTACACAGATGAATGCAGGAGTGCCAAGGCAGGAAGCTACTTAATTAAATTTTCAGATGACACTGCACTGCTGTCTCTTCTTCAGGGACCTGAATCAGGCCATAAGGAGGCTCTTGAGGACTTTGTTTTGTGGTGTGATGAAAACCACCTAGACCTGAATGTGTCGAAAACAAAGGGGCTTGTGATAGATTTTAGACGGAACAGAGTTGCAGTTGTAGAGAGCATCATACACAATGAGACTGTGGAAAGGGTGTCCTTATACAAATACTTAGGCACCTTTTTTGATGACAACCTCAAATTTGATGTGAACACTGCAGATATTGTAAAGCGTGGGCAACAGAGAATCCATCTTTTCTGCAAACTTGACTCCTTTTCTGCAAGTCCCACCATTCTTTGTCATTTTTATCAGTCTTTTATTGAAAGTCTCCTGTGTTTCTCTTTTATTTGTTGGTTCCCCAACCTCACGCTGCAGGATAAAAACAGCCTGTACAGCATCATTAAAACGTGCTCTAAAATCTCAGGAGTGAAACTCAGGAATCTGGCCAGCTTTTGTTACCAGCAAATGCTTAGAAAAGCCACTTGCATTTTGGCATCTCCTGGCCATGTACTGGCAGGTGAATTTGCTCTGTTACCCTCAGGTCATCAGTATGTCTTGCCTGCCTGCAAAAATAACCACCGATCAAAATCTTTTATTGTTTCGGCCATTCATCTTTTAAATTCTTCATAATGCACTTTATTGATATTTTATAGGTCGATATTTATTATATTTATTAATCTTGCCACTTTTTCTATTTACCGATTCCAGATTCCACTGTATTCCTAGCATCTTTGTATTTTTTAGTCTACGTGTTTATTGTATGTGTTGTGTTCACGTTGTTGTGCTTGGCTGCTCAAACCAATTGCCCCTTGTAGGATTAATAAAGTTGTCTGAGTCTGAGTCTGAGTCATGGCTGAGTGCATGCAGCCCATCCCACCACAGCCCCCAGTCTACCTCATTTGCCTGGTCACCATGAGTTTCCTACAGCAGAACTACATATAACTTCTTCTGCTGTACAATATCTGCCACTAAAGCCCTTTTACATCAATCCCTCCCACCATTCATATTGAGGGAACCAACCCTGAGTCCCTGCATGAGAAGGGTATAGAAAACAACATAGAAAAAGCCCCACATAAAGTAACAGTTGGAAAGAAACACCCTGTAATGCATAATCATTATTTATTTAAAATTTTTCTACTTCCTACCAGTTTTCCCTCTTGCAGCCTTTCTTAATGCTGTGACGTGCTTTTTAAGGCAATAGCGCTTTTTCTCATCAAGAAGCTCAAAACCGACCACCTTTTGCAAGAAACTTACAGACTTTATGAACTTATCCGGGTCCTCAAAATAGTCTTGAAATTTGACTGACTGTCCATAAGTTTCATCCAGAAAATCATTAATTTGCTCCAGTGAGTACAGATCTGTGCCCCAGTATGAGGTATCACCAAATGAGTGAACCGACACATTATCTGACTCTGAATTGTACTCCATACCCTCCTCCTGTCACCTGGCTATAGGGAATCCCCCTGCACTCCCAGCATTTGACTCAATGGGCCTATCCGTACTGTGCCCCTCCTCACAGCCCACCTCGTCAGTCTTTGTCAAGCCACTGGGAATAGCCCGCTCTGCTGACTGCTCCTCTGAGTCTGTTCCCTGCTCTCCACCCCAGGGTTTAAAGCAGAGAGCAGGATGTCTGTATCTGCGCTGCCAGCCTCCGCCTGCTGTCTGTGCAAAGCGCTTATGGCCGACATCGCCACACTCAAAGCACTTCAACTTCCCCCGAACTGGCATAAACCATGTATGATCCATCACTGTACCTCACTCTGAAAGCCACCTCCACACTCTGTGACGGAGAGTCCAGAAACATGAACACCTGCCTCCTGAGTGACTGAACGTGCTTCAGCCTCGGCTTGAGAGATAGAAAGATACAGATATATATATATATATATATATATATATATATATATATATATATATATATATGTATATATATATATATATATGTACAGTGGTGGCCAAAATTATTAGAACACTTGGCGTATTTAAGAGGTTTCAGTTGTTTTTATTGAATTGGCCATTAAAATACCCATAAAACGAATGAAATATCTACAAAGTCATCATTATGCTCTATAAACCATAGAATAGAGCCGTCAAAAGGAGATCTAGGTCATTTTCCTTACAAAAAACAAGTTATGCCTATTTCACTGTCAATGTCATGTTCACAGAGGAAGCCAAATTACTTGTGTTATCATTGTCAGGTGTGATCGTGGTTAAATCGATGATGATGCAAGAGTCTTAGGACACAGCTGTGTGATTCTTTTGAGTGTACAAGGCCTATCCTGCTCATTAAGTGATTAGTAACATCAGGGTTTTGTCACTGAGGCCACACCACCAACTGGTATAAATTCAAAGCCTCTAGAAGTAGTCTTGAAGCACATGTTGCTGTTTGAACATGGCTAAGGTGAAGAAGGACCTAGGCCCTTTTTGATACTGGCTGGAGTTACCACCGCATAGCCAAGGAATTGAGATGCAGTCCAAGCACTGTAAAGTACACTTTAGATCACCATGATTCCACCAATTCACACCAGAACCGAAAGGGGAGAGGTAGAAAAAAAGAAACTTTCAGACAGACAAGTGAAGCATCTCAAAATTCTCAGTCTTAAGGACCGAAGAAAGACCTTATGAGAACTGCATGACGACATCAACACCACAATGAGTAGTGGTGCAACAGTGTCTTTAAGAACTGTGCGTCGGACACTGGTAGAAGAAGGACTTGTTGGCAGAATAGCAGCAAAGAAACCATTACTGAAAGAGAAAAATAGAGTTAAAAGCCTGAAATTTGCAAAAGAACACAAGAAATGGACAAAGTAAGATTGGTATAAAAGTGTTGTGGACTGATGGGTCCAAGTTTAGACAGTTTGGCAACAAGCGAAAACTGTATGTTTGACGGAGGGAGGGGAAGAGATATAAAAATGAGTGTCTCTTGCCAACAGTTAAACACAGAGGGGGTAGTATTATGGTGTGGGGTGCCATTTCAGCCTCAGGAACAGGTGACTTAGTGAAAAGTGACGACATCATGGATAAGAAAGTATACCACAACATCCTGGTGAGGCCTGGAGTACCATCTTGGAGTCGTCTTATTGGGCATGGATTTATTTTCCAAGAGGATAATGACCCTAAACATTCTTCGAACGATTGCCGAAACTACCTGTGACAGAAGGAATCTGCTGGAACATTGAAAATGATGGGCTGGCCCCCTCAAATTTGGGGCGAATTGGAAAATAAACTGGACAGATCTATTATACTACTATTCAAAGTTGCAGAAGGCATGAGATAATATTAGTGTTGACGTTCTCAGGAAATATAGACACTATGCCAGAGAGATGTGCTGCTGTAATTGCTGCAAAAGGTGGACATACCAAATATTAGTTAAAAGTGGATAAAAACAGTAGGATTCACTTCATCTGATATTTGTTGTGCTCAGAGCAACCATCTGCATGTTTCATGAACAATGAAATCATGTTTTGGAGGCAAAAAAAGTTCAATATATATATATATATATATATACAGTACAGGCCAAAAGTTTGGACACACCTTCTCATTCAATGTGTTTTCTTTATTTTCATGACTATTTACATTGTAGATTCTCACTGAAGGCATCAAAACTATGAATGAACACATGTGGAGTTATGTACTTAACAAAAAAAGGTGAAATAACTGAAAACATGTTATATATTCTAGTTTCTTCAAAATAGCCACCCTTTGCTCTGATTACTGCTTTGCACACTCTTTGCATTCTCTCTATCTAAAATAACTACAATTAGCCAACATCCTTGCTTTTTTTCTTAACATAGTTCATCTAGATGCAGTGTAATAACTACTTCGGCTTTACAAGATATTAGATTTATTCAGTAGATCTATCTTTTTACAACCCTATTTTACAAGCCGCAAACCAACCTACTGTCCCAAAAACACCGTTTCTAGTGTATTAGCTAAAATATCGAAAATTAGCCGACATCTTTACTTTTTCTTACCATAGTTCATCTAGGTGGAGTGTAATAACTAGTTCGGCTTTACTTGCTATTAGATATATTCAGTAGATATATCTTTTTACAACCCTATTTAGAGCCCTACTTTGCAAATCAGAAGAACTACAACTATGTTGCTGATATGTATCAAACTGCATGGCGCGGTCCCAGGGAATTGTAGTTTTTCAAAAATCTAAGTGTTTTTTCCAGATTTGGAAGTTGTAAATACTGAATTGAGAGTACACTGTGGACTTTAAGGGGATGGTAAACACATTTGTGAAATCAGATTTTAAATATCTAATTTCTAAATGGGTGAAAATTAATTTTATCCATATTTTACCCATATCTAACAGCACCCTCAGTTGTTGACTACACTCACATGATAGCTGAGGTCAAGAGCTCTCTATAACAGTTGGTCCCATGTCTGTCCCCCCTTTCGTTGCTGAGTTATAAGCCCTCAAACATGCACTGAGGTCAAGGTTCAAAGGTCAATGGCTGAAAGCAGGAGCCATGTAGAATCTTCATACTGACATATGTTACTCTCCAGGTTGAGACCTTTCCAATGATGTATTTGGTTTAGCTCTACAACAAAGTTTAGATTTTTTCATTTTTTGGACACAAGCCATGCCAGGTGTAGTTTCAGAGAGCACTTTGAAGGCCCAGTGTATAAAATGAGTTTTGTTTGTTTCTTTGCTTGTTTTTTTCTTTTTTACTGTAGATAGTTACTAAAATGAGTCATCCTCAGACAATACAATACTACTAAAAAGTAAAACCAATAATAACAATAATGAAATAAGCAACAATAATATTAAAATCATATTGAAATTTTAAAATCTATTTACAGAGTGGAATGGTAGCCTAATAGATAACTTAGACAATATTTATTATTGTTTAGACACTTTATTATTGCTTAGATACTATTTAGCCTATTATTGTATTTACTTTTAGCATGTTCTACTTTTGAGTAATTTCCGAGAAGTTATGATAAAAAAAAAAAAAAAAAAATTACAGACTATAGGAGACAACCTCTTCAATGTCTCACGTCAATTAATTAACACTATTTGTCGGCTTTTTATAATACCTTTTTTTTTTTTTTTTTTTTTTTTTTTGCTGCTGTCTCCAGTTGAGAGTGGTGATTTGCTAAATAATAATACAATAACATTTGGTCTATAATATTGTTGGCTATATTACGCATTTTAATAAAAAAAAAAACGGAAGAATAAAAGAAATAAACACCGAAATAATTACTTTTTTTTAATTGATAGTCCTCTCTCACACACACACACACACACACACACACACACACACACACACACACACACATTGAACACGCGATTGAATGAATGAATGAATGAATGAATGAATGAATGAACATTGGAAGTGGTTCAGCCACAGTCCCGTCGGCTGGCGTGGTCACATTTAGATTCCATTTGTTTTTTATTACTAACAAAATGTTTTATATTGACCGTATGAATGGTTTCGTTTTCAAATAAATATTTGGAAACGAAAATATGCTTTGGTGTACTTTTACAGAGTTTTGCAATATGTATATAGCCTACCTGTATCAAAATGTAGAATTTTCAGCAGCGGTTTGTGTGACAGCTGCCACGGTCGGAGGTATAGTATAACCAGCGGGGCAGCTGCTGGTTCTGTGGCGCTGGCTTGGGGTCCGCTCTACCCTGGTGGAGTGGAGGGTGGCCGGGTTGCCAGGAGCAGACGGCTCCATGTGATGGTGTTTCCACTCTGGTTCTTCCGTGCTCAGCCTTATTTTTATCTTCTTTTTTATTTATTTATTAGTGGCGTTTGGATACAGTTAAGGCAGACGGATGGCAATCTGAAATGGAATGAAGCCCACAGACGGTGGACAGCAGCTACAAAACAGTAGTGGAACGCGCCCCCTCCGCCCACAGCACAATGCTCTTAAAGCTCTACGCTATCAAATGCTGGCAAAATACATTTATTTTATTTTATGACCTTGACATTAACCTGTCATCTTGTTGAGTTATCAAGGACACTTTCATGTTTTTGTGTGTATACAGGAATGTTAAAGATATCATTGAGGAAAACGAGGTTGACGTGACGTGATTGAATTCGTGTGTCCACCACGGGAGAGGATCCTAATTGACTTTACATTGGCATTGTTTTCGTGGTGGCAGCATGTAATTTCAACCCATTACGTGCTGCCACCACGGAATGCGGTGTTAAGAGGTCGTGGTCATTTCACGTATTTCTGTGAGATCAGGTTGCCCTAATATATATACCGCCATGGTAAGCCCAGCCTGTTCTAACATTAGTTAGTTGTACCTGCCCTTGCCCTTAAGCCCTGATGACCTTGACATTTCAACAATTGGTTATTGTTACTTGGTTTCTTTTTCCTTTTTGCTGTTAAGTAAAATATATATTTTTTTATTGGAACACGTCTCCCAGCCTGGTGATATCAAACCTGTGTGCCTTAACAATTGTTGATAATGTATAATACAATTTGTATAATATGAAATTTAATTTCCTGGGGGTGAAAATCCCCTGGGTTTCCCGTACTGACTTTAACCTCTCCCGAATTGATGATCTTGTCGATAGCGCCATAGGCTCGCTGCGAACAACGCTAGACTCTGTAGCTCCTCTTAAAAAGAAGTTAACAAGGCAAAGAAAGTTCGCTCCTTGGTATAACTCTCAAACCTGTAAGTTAAAACAAATTTGAAAGGAATTGGCGATTAACCAAACTGGAAGAATCTCGTTTCATCTGGGTAGACAGTCTCAAAATGTATAAGAGGGGCCTCTGCAATGCCACAGCAAACTATTACTCAGCTTTAATAGAAGAAAATAAGAACAACCCCAGGTTTCTTTTCAGCACTGTAGCCAGGCTGACTGAGAGTCACAGCTCTATTGAGCCTTGTATTCCTTTAGCCCTTACCAGTAATGATTTTATGAGCTTTTTTAATGACAAAATTCTAACTATTAGAGGCAAAATTCATGATCTCCTGTCCTCAGATAGTACGTATCTGCCCTCAAACACAGCTGTAAGACCTAATATATATTTAGATTGCTTCTCCCCAATTTCTCTTCAAGAATTGACTGCAGTGATTTCTTCATCTAAATCATCAACATGTCTCTTAGACCCATCCCAACTAGGCTACTTAAGGAAGTCTTACCGTTAGTTAACACTCACTTATTAGACATGATCAATCTATCTTTATTATCAGGCTATGTACCACAGTCTTTTAAGGTAGCTGTAATTAAACCTCTCCTAAAAAAGCCCACCCTGGATCCAGAGGTGTTAGCCAACTATAGACCAATATCTAATGTTCCCTTTCTTTCAAAGATCCTTGAGAAAGTAGTCGCAGACCAGCTCTGTGATTTTCTCCATGATAATAATTTATTTGAGGAATTTCAGTCAGGATTTAGAGTGCATCATAGCACTGAGACAGCACTAGTTAAAATTACAAATGATCTTCTGATTGCTTCAGACAAAGGACTCGTCTCTGTACTTGTTTTATTAGATCTTAGTACGACGTTTGACACAATTGACCATCAAATTCTGCTACAGATACAGGAACACTTAATTGGCCTAAAAGATTCTGCACTAAACTGGTTTAAATCTTATTTATCTGATTGTTTTCCGTTTGCTCATGTTCACGATGAATAATCCTTACATTCTAAAGTTTGTTTTGGAGTTCTGCAAGGTTCTGTGCTCAGACCAATCCTATTTACTCTATATATGCTTCCTTAAGGTTACATCATTAGAAATCACTCTGTAAAATTCCATTGTTGTGCGGATGATACACAGTTGTATTTATCGATGAAGCCGGAAGAAAGTAATCAATTAACTAAACTTCATAACTGCCTTAAAGACATAAAAACCTGGATGAACACCAATTTCCTTATGTTAAAGGGAAATTTTGGTTTATTTCAACCCGTCTCCTATCATCCTAAATTTGTTTCAAGTGATTAGTGACATAGAAATAATAGTTAGCATGTTTGCCATTAGCCTAGATACAGCCGTAGCGTCAGACCTATTAAAAAGTGAACGGGCATCCCTTCAAGTGCAAAGTTAGTCCACTAAACAAGCTTTTTTTCCACAAAGACCACCTCAAAAGCTGGACGGCAGAACCGGACGGTTGCCTGAAAGGAGGAGGAGAGAGAGAGGTGCAACAGGTAACGTTAAAGGATGAGAGGGGAGGACTGGCTGCCGCAAGGCTGCGTGGCTCTGGACATTGGTGGTGTACCTGTGAATGCTGTGCCCCAGTGCCCACAGAAGAGGAATGCCTCTGTTGCAAGAAATGGGAGCGGCTGCAGCCTTATTTTCAAGGTCTGGATGTGACCGAGGACGAGACACCTCCATCTGGAGTAACGTTAGTATCCATGGGCTTTATCTAAAGCTGGCAAGATATATTTCGGCTGCGCTTTGGAAAGCAGAGCTAGAGGGATAAACAAACATGGCAGCACACCGGTAAGGTAAGACAACACGTTTACATGTCGTTTTCTATATGTTCTCTGACATTTATCCTAACGATATGAGGCGGTCTTTGTGGAAAAAAACAGCTTGTTTAGTGGACTAACTTTGTACTTGAAGGGATGCCCGTTCACTTACGTTTTAACAGGTCTCACGCCATGGCTGTATCTAGGCTAACGGCTAACATGCTAACTATTATCTGTATGTCACTAGTCACTTGAAACAAATTTAGAACAATAGGAGACGGGTTAGGGCAGCACGGTGGTATGGTGGTTAGCACTCTCGCCTCACAGCAAGAGGGTTGCCGGTTCGATCCCGGGCGTGGGAGCCCTTCTGTGTGGAGTTTGCATGTTCTCCCCGTGTCAGCGTGGGTTCTCTCCGGGCACTCCGGCTTCCTCCCACAGTCCAAAGACATGCAGATTGGGGACTAGGTTAATTGGTGACTCTAAATTGTCCGTAGGTGTGAATGTGAGCGTGAATGGTTGTTTGTCTCTTTGTGTCAGCCCTGTGATAGTCTGGCGACCTGTCCAGGGTGTACCCTGCCTCTCGCCCGATGTAGCTGGGATAGGCTCCAGCCCCCCCGCGACCCTCAAGAGGATGAAGCGGTTAGAAGATGAATGAATGAATGAGACGGGTTGAAATAAACCGAAATTTCCCTTTAAATTCAGACAAGACTGAAGTCATTGTTCTTGGCCCCAAACAACTCAGGGACCCTTTATCTGATGACATAGTTTCTCTAGATGGCATTGCTCTGGCCTCTAGCACTACCGTAAGAAACCTCGGAGTAATATTTGATCAAGATTTATCTTTTAATTCTTATTTAAAACAAACCTCACGGACTGCGTAATATTGCGAAAATTAGGCCTATCCTGACCCGAAAAGATGCAGAATAATTGGTCCACGCTTTTGTTACCTCTAGGCTGGATTACTGTAACTCCCTATTATCAGGTAACTCTAGTAAGTCTTTAAAAACTCTCCAGCTAATTCAGAATGCAGCAGCACGTGTACTGACAGGAACTAAGAAATGAGACCATATTTCTCCTGTTTTAGCTTCTCTGCACTGGCTCCCGGTAAAATCCAGAATTGAATTTAAAATCCAACTATGAACTTATAAAGCTCTAAATGGTCAGGCTCCATCATATCTTAGAGAGCTCATAGTGCTATATTATCCCACCAGAACACTGCGCTCGGAGAATGTAGGGTTACTCATGGTCCCTAAAGTCTCCAATAGTAGATCAGGAGCAAGAGCCTTCAGCTATCAGGCTCCTCTCCTGTGGAATCATCTTCCTGTTGCGGTCGGGGAGGCAGACACGTCTCCACATTTAAGACTAGACTTAAGACTTTCCTCTTTGATAAAGCTTATAGTTAGGGCTGGCTCAGGCTTGTCTTGTACCAGCCCCTAGTTAGGCTGACTTAGGCCTAGTCTGCCGGGAGACCTCCTATAATACACCGGGCGCCTTCTCTCCTTCTCTCTCTCTCTCTCTCTCTCTCATGTCCTGTTACTACATCTTGCTAACTTGGCCGTACTGCATGTCACTAACTCGGCTTCTTCTCCAGAGCCTTTGTGCTCCACTGTCAATCAATCAATCAATCAATTTTATTTATACAGCCCAATATCACAAATCACAATTTGCCTCACAGGGCTTTACAGCATACGACATCCCTCTGTCCTTATGACCCTCGCAGCGGATAAGGAAAAACTCCCCCAAAAAAACCCTTTAACGGGGAAAAAAAACGGTAGAAACCTCAGGAAGAGCAACTGAGGAGGGATCCCTCTTCCAGGACGGACAGACGTGCAATAGATGTCGTACAGACCAGATCCACCAGAGCCACTGTCTCGCAGGTTAACTTCTATCACAGCAGTGCCTGGATAGTGTGACGTGTGTGGTTGTGCTGCTGCCGTGGTCCTTCCAGATGCCTCCTGCTGCTGCTGTTATCATTAGTCATACTTCTACTGTTATTATACACATATGATTATTGTCACATATGTATACTATCAGACATTTATATATACTTTCAAGATATTATACCACAATAACCAGAATTATAATTAGAATATTATTATAACATCATTACTTTCATTAATGTTGTTGTAAGCTGTACTCCAGGACAACCAGTGCCACTCTGAGGGGCACTCAGCATGGCTCCTCTGTTTTCTTCCGGCAACAAGCAAAGCTCTCGCGAGATGACGTCACAGCCCAGAGGAAGAGAAGGGTAAGGGAAACGCTTAGTATGCTATTTACAGAGATAGCACTGGCAATCTGAACCGGTCAGTGGCAATAAAAAGCACTTTTAATGCGCAAACTTATACGGGATGCATTTGCCCCCGTTACCATTTTTGGTCGTTTCGCGGCTGCTGCCTGCATCCGCCTCCCTCAATACTGAACCAGTTTTAGAATGAGTTGTACCTGTGAATCATACGCACACATACACATGGGGAAATAGGGCCCAGGTTGAAAAATACTGAAGTTATCCTTTAAGTTGTTGCTGGAGCAACTGAATTTCTAATTTTCTTTTATCTTTTTCCAGCTCTAACTTCTCCTGCTCTGTCTGTAATTTTTTGGTCTCCATCTCCACTCTGATTATTGCTTTCTCCAGCAGCACCTGTTGAAGGTCATTCCGCCTGCTCTTTTTCTTTGGTGGTGGTGCCTGGCTGCTGGCATGAGTGGCACTAGTATCGCTTGAGTCTGAAATTAAATTTTTAAAAAACCCTTGACAGGTGGGCTACTGGGAAGAGGAAAAGCTGTCTTAGGGAAAATCGCATTTATTTAGTTTGATAAGGTAAATTTTTGGACTGTAAATAATTGTAAATAAATTTAGGAATTGTAAATAATTTAGGAATGCAATATAAGTATTTTCCTCTATAAATTTAAGTTAATAGAGGAAAAGTGACAAAGAAACAGGAATATATAGCCTAAGTCTGACTCCTATTCCTTTTTGAACAATTCTGTTTTGTTTTGTTTTTGTTTTTATTAGGTCTATAACACTGTGTTTCTTTACTTTGGTAAAAAAAAAATAAATAAATAAAACAAGCACCCTTGCTAAATAGATAGCGATAGTTTTATGTAGAATCCACACCTTTGCAAACGCTGCTCTCCTCATGAAAGTGAACATCCTCTGGCTCTGCCTCTGGCTTGTCCAGTAATAGTGGATTGATTGCTGGATTGCTGCCACTTTCGACTCCATCCAAATCAGTAAAGGCAGGGGAATCCTCCCCAAATACGTCCACAAAGATGCCACTGTAAATTGAGGTTTTCAGGGGATGACCCCAGGCCAGCTGGATGATTTTTTTTTGGAGGAGACTTTCTTTTTTTGCCTTGCTGAGGAGATGGTAAATGGTAAATGGACCTGCATTTGTATAGCGCCTTTCTAGTCATCTAGTGACCACTCAAAGCGCTTTTTGCACTACGAGTCACATTCACCCATTCACACACACATTCATACACTGGTGGTCGAGGCTACCATACAAGGTGCCACCTGCTACACACTCACACACCGATGGAACAGCCATCGGGAGCAATTTGGGGTTCAGTATCTTGCTCAAGGATACTTCAACACGCAGTCTGGAGGAGCCCGGGATCAAACCACTGATCTGTCGATTGGTGGACGACCCGCCTACCTCTGAGCCACAGCCGCCCTTTCCGCTTTTTCCACTTCCTCCTAATGTCAGCCTCTGTACGAAGGCAGCCAGAGTCTGAACACATGTTGATGTGCCCATACCGACCATTTTTTCTTATTAGTGATGACGTTTGACTGCTTGGCAGTCTACATGTCTCTGTGTCGGCTGTACAGTTCGATTAATTTTCTAATTTCAATATCGGTAAAGTTACCTTTTCTTTTTCATTGATCCTCCATGTTTTCTTCAAATCTTAACATGTAAATAAACTGTCAACACAGATGAGAGGGGCTGTCAACTGTCAATTGTAACACTGTCAAGCACGCGGGGTGAATCAGTGGCGCATCATTTGACGTCACCATGCTCCTCTAGGCAGGCCGTGTGCGGCATTCTGGGGGCATTCACAGCTAAAAACCGGCGTAGCTAAGACCAGGCATAAGCCCTGTTGGTGCAACTGACATAAGTCCACTCCTTAAGACTGGTCTTAACAAAGACCGTCTTAGGAGTTACGACCAGGTGTAGTAAAGACTAGTTGGTGCAACCGGCTCCAGAAGTACGAGTAGGATGGGCAGAAGGGATGGTGGATGGGTCCAACAACCACCAACTTTCACCCAGGAGTCTGGTGGTCACATCCTGTATGACTGTAAAGCAAAGCCCTGCTCTATTTTCCTAAACCCAACTACATTCTTTTGTTGCCTAAACCCAATAATGTGCTTTTTTTTGGCAACATGTAATCAAGTGTGTTTGTTATTAATGGAAAATAATCGTCAACTCACGGTGTTTTGCCGACATAGTGCGTTTATCTTGGAAGACAATGTATAGATGGCATTCCAGAAAGTCAGCAACCAACGCACCCCGGGTACCTTGCACGTCGTATCTTGATGTGGAAAGTTCACGACCAAACGTTTATGTGACAATGTCGGAGTGAGAATGTGTTGCCAAAGGATGCATCTTAAGAAGAAGAAGCCCACAATTTTATTATAACAAACTTCTGTGACGCATTCTTCCACAGGCATTCTCTTTTGAGAAGCAAGTCTGTCAGTGTCCGCACAAAAAAAACCTAACAAACAGAAAAGAAAAAAGCATGTGTCTACGCGTTCTTTAGTTAGTATACAGGGTACTTAAGTTAAGCATCAATGAAACTGCACTTTTGTTAAGTTTGTGGTGAATAAAGGAATTTGATTAGTTATCTCTAGCCATGACATGTAAGTACTCAAGCTGACTTCCAGAACTCTGAGCGCTACAAAACCCAAAAAAACGTCACTACGCAAGTTAGCCACATAATCATGGAACCACTTTGTGAGCAACAAACATACCTGAAAAAACAAATAAGAGACATTGAATAACTAGCCACAGGCACTTAGTGAGCATGATCAGTGGCACAAACATTTAGTGAGGTGGCAGCCAGCAGAATGAAAGCACCTGAATTCTGTGAAAATATATATTAATTTTTATCGAAAAATTACAATTATGGATTAAGTAGTATTTGACATCATTTGGCAATGTAAGTCCAATCCTTTAGCACTTTGCTTGCAGCTACCATGTCCAACACATTGCAACAGAGTGGACATGTGGTTTTAATGCATTAAAATACTAGTGTGTCACTAACAACTGGAATTAACTGGTGCTTTAGGAAATTATATGTATCACATTTCAATATGCAAGTATTTCTCCCTTTCACCACTTCCTTAAAGGCAAAAACAGTGTATAAACTCCCTCTCAATCTCTCTCAATCTGGGTCCTCTTCTGTTTTCTATTTATATACTTCCTCTGGGTCTGATAATCCGTAGGTATAATATTAATTTCCACATGTGGGTGACACGCAACTTTATGTTCCACTGACTGGTAGTGACCCTGACAGTCTCTCTCATGTGGTGGCTTGTCTCTCAGATGAACAGATGAGTTTTGAGGGTGGATTTGAAAATGTCCAGTGAAGGGGCGTTGCGGATTACAGGGGGGAGAGAGTTCCAGAGGGTGGGGGCAGCTACACTGAAGGCCCGGTCACCAAAAGTTCGGAGGCGGGAGTGAGGGATGGAGAGTAGGCAGAGGAGTGCAGGGATCTGGACAGAGTGTAGGGGTGGAGGAGGTCCATTATGTACTGTGGGGCAAGGGCATGGAGGGACTTGTAGGTGAAGAGGAGGATTTTGTAGATTATGCAGGACTTCACCAGGAGCCAGTGGAGATGGATGAGGGTGGGGGTGATGTGTTGCCGGGGCTTGGTGCGGGTGAGGACCCTGGCAGCTGAGTTTTGTACATATTGGAGTCTGTCCAGGATTTTGTTTGGAACCCCGAACAGGACACCATTATAGTAGTCCAGGCGGGAAGTGATGAAGGAGTGGATGAGTGTTTCTGCAACTCAGTCAGTGAGTGATGGCGGGAGTCTGGAGAAGTTTTTTCAGGTGGTAGAAAGCAGATTTGGTGACAGATTTGATGTGGGTCTGAAATGAGTGGGTGGAGTCGAAGATCACTCCCAGGTTGTGGACCTCAGCAGATGGTAAGATGGTGGTACTGTCAGTGGTTAGGATTAGATCCCCAACCTTCCCGAGCAGTGCCTTGGGGCCCACAACCATGAGCTCTGTTTTGTTGCTGTTGAGTTTGAGTAGATTAGATGTCAACCAGGATTTTATTTCGAGGAGGCAATTCATGAGAGACTGAGGGGGCAGATGGGCAGAGGGTTTTGCACTGATGTAGAGCTGGGTGTCGTCGGCATATGAATGAAAGTTGAGACCATGGTGGCGGATGATTTTGCCTAATGGGAATATGGGAGGCGGGGGAGGAGGAGGAACCAGCATGGGTAACAAATTGTTTACGGTCAGAGAGGTAGGAGCGGAAGAATGAGAGGGCAGAGTCAGGATCTTACTGAGGAAGGGAAGGTCAAGACCAGGCTTCTTCAAAATGGGGATGACTGAGGCAGTTTTGAAAGTGTTTGGATAGATGCCAGATAACAGGGAGGAGTTCAGAATGTCAACAATGATAGTGGAAATGATAGGTAGGGCTATCTCAAGGCAACTGAATCGAACGCAACTGGACTTGGTTTTGTCTTAGAAGACGTTTCACCTCTTATCCAAGAGGCTTCATCAGTTCATGCTTGTCTGACTAGGCTGGAACTAGTATGACAAACTGGTGTGGAAGCACCCAGGTATTTAACCTCTGGGGAGGTCTTCACAAGGCCAATGATGTCACTGGTTCATTAGTGCTCCAATGGTGTGTCAACGACAGTCGTTGAAACTCCTGCTGCAAAGCTGCAATTGGAGTCGTTAGAGTCACATGAGGCCATTTCTGAACGACCATTGTTTTTAGAGGTTAAGTTGTTAAACCTCCTGGGCAAGGATGAAAGGACAGCATTATAGGTGGGGGATAGGTGGTGTCGCAGACCTCCTCCTCTATTGAGAGATGGCTTTTCCAATTTCATATAGATGGTTTCTTTCACACCTCTTTCAAACCATCGGTGTACTTTCTCCTTGAGGTGTAGATAGACAGCTGAGTCTTGCCCTGACGAGTTAGCCCCTCTATGTCCTTCTATGCCCTTCTACATAGAAGGGCTAGCTCGTCAGGGCAAGACTCAGCTGTCTATCTACACCTCAAGGAGAAAGTACACTCCTTCAAAGACAGCAATGTGCACATTTTGGACAGGGAAGACTGATACCTGGGTTTTTCCACACCAGTCTGTCAGACTAGTTCCAGCCTAGTCAGACAAGCATGAACTGATGAAGCCTCTTGGATAAGAGGTGAAACGTCTTCTAAGACAAAACCAAGTCCAGTTGCATTCGATTCAATTGCCTTGAGATAACTATGACCTGGATGAATGAGAATATCCACAGGCAAGATAGGTAGGGCTGCTTTGACAAGGGCTGTGGGCATGGGGTCCAGAGAGCAGGTGGAGGGCTTGGCCTTGGAGATTAGCCTGGCAACCTGGACCGCATCCACAGGGGAGAAGGTGGAGAAGTGGCATGTGGGGGTGTGTGCAGCAGGAGCAGTGATGGTAGGAGCTTGGGTTGAAGGTGATGCAGGTGGTGCAGGGGAGACAGGTGCTTGGAGCTGCTGGTGGATTGAGTCCACTTTGTCCTGAAAAGAATTCAGGTATTGAAAGCAGAGGTTGTGGGCACCTGGAGGATGAGGGTGGTCAAGGGGGCGAAGAAGGCGGTTGATGGTGAATGGCCGAGCAGGAGTGTGAATGAAAAGCGGGGGCAGACTGAGGTGAGAAGCTCAGCGAATTCAGACGTGAAGATGGTAGAGGCAGTGGAAGAGGTTGAAATGGAGTGCGCTGAACCGGAGTAAACAGTCCCACATTTGTAGCCTCTATGGATATACCAGGGTTGGCTGTGTAACAGGCCAAGGTTTTTAATGGCTGGTAAGCATAGAGGCGGCTTGATGAAGTTATTAAACATGGGAAGCTGTGAGGCGGAGTATTTCAACATACTCCCTTGTGAAGCCAGGAGGATGCTAGTGTTAGCGCAACGCTATTAGTAGTAGTTGCAGACCAGCTGAGAGAAGGCGGTATCAGCCGAGAGGCCCACTGCACCGGGACAGCAGGCTAGCTGTCCTGGAAACAACTCTCCGAGTGTATAGGACTGAGGAGAGGCGGAGAAAATCCAGATGTTTGCTGCAGAAGATTGCCGATGGCCCGGTGTTTTGGATTTACTCGCAATTATGTTAACTAGTGACTTTCAGCCGAATGCGTCTGTGTTGTAGTGACAACAGCTGTTTTCAACCAGGAAGAGAACACGTAGCTGTCCTCGCGAAAGCCTCTTTACTCATTTTTTCATAAGAATATCAAAACATAGCCGACCTGATCCGTCTTGTTTGAGGAACCCAGTCATGGACTGACACTCAGTCGCCGTTCGAATCACACTTGTTATGACGGAATGTTGAAACAGGAAGAGGCCAAGTTGCTTTTCCTGTAAATTTAACTCCTATCTCTCCTAAATTTTCTAAATAGGCCAGACAGTATCGTGTCTGGTGCCTGTCTCAATAAACATGTGTCATATTAAAGAACCGTTCAGCCCTGTGAAACGTAAAAAAGAACATTTTCACGGGATTCGAACCCGCTCTATCATGGGAAAATAAATAACAGGCGCACAGTTAACGTGGTGTGTCACTATTGCAACACCACTACACACACAGATACAATAAAAATCCGACAACATACAGCCAGCTATGTCTTAAAACTGGGAGGCAGCCAGATCAGCTTGTGACCACACTGTCCATGCACTGTCCATGCACTGAGGAACATTTTACAATCTCACTGCTTTCCAATACAAAAAGCAGCGGTTTAAATCCACTTAATTCATAATTCATGCTACAGGTCGATAAAGCCAATATTCATATACTCATGTGGAAATACTTTATTTTAGATTAAGCAATAAAACAGCAGCTGTATACATCCAGTTACCTCATAAACGTAACGCAAGATAACATCGTAATGTTGTAGCCTTACTATATAGGCCACATTGAAAATCACATATCTTTGATGTAAGCCTACTAATAACAGTAAATAAATCTGAGGGTGGTTCAGAAAAAAACACATGGTATATGGTATACCAAACATGTACAGTGAAGAAACAAATATGTAAGATCCTGCAACATAACCACATTTGTGGCACCGACCAACTTAACTCCTTTGGCCAGAAGGTCATATTTCCTTGAGCTGATGCCCAAGTAGATCTGATGTTCTCATCTGACTGTCATTCATGTAACTAAACTTACATTCAATGTTCACCTTTTATGAATGTGGCTGTGCTTGTAGTTTCCAGCAGATCATTGTTTACTTGGTAGCATTGTGCTGGTGGGAAATGTGACATCGGAACTAAGTGAAAGTGTCAAAAGTCAAGTTAATATTCTAAGCAAAAAGGGACTTTCTCAGATCATGGCAAGACCAAAGGATCCCAAGGGTGCACTTCATGTAACTCTAAAAATTTTGTGACTAGAGCCAGAACATTAGCACAGAAATGTCAGTTTTCAGACGAAGAGCTTAACGAGTGTCTGATTGAGCTTATTTTTGCGAGCACACCCCACATTGCTCTGAGGAATGATCTCTACAGCAAGCCAAAAGGATATTCCTTAGTAGGGGTTCTGGCAGAAGGAAGGAAATATGAAGCCCTGACAGCAGGCAATGAACAGTTAGGCAAACTTGGCCTGTCACACGAAGAGAAAATCCATGCTGTGGATAGGGGCCGCACATGTCGTAACTGAGGGGAAAGTCACAAACCACGTCAGTGTCCTGCATATAGTGATGAATGCCATGCTTGTGGTGCAAAAGGTCACTGGGAAAGGTGCTGCAGGAAGTCCAAACGAGAGTGCCAGCAACAACCTGGTCAGAGCCAGAGCCAGGGAAGTAAGTCACACCCACCACAAGACAGACAGCACAAACGCAAACCCCATAAAAATAAAAAGCAACAGAGCGGGGCTCGCATACAAGCTATAGACAGTAGTAGCGAAACATAAAGTGAGGATGAAAGTACCTACCGCAAACAGTTCTGTTCCATCACTATCAGCGAAAAGTGCATGCACAGCATAGACAGCAAGCCGCCCAGAGAGGCGTACACTGTCCTGAAAGTGAAACCACCTGACCTACTTGATCGTGGACACACACTACGTCTCAAGATTGACACAGGTGCGTCAGGCAACACACTCCCATTACATACCTTCAAGCAGATGTACGGTGAAAATGCATGCACCCAGAAACGGTTGAGAAAAACCCGCAAGAGGCTATCTGCGTACAGTGGCCATGCCATCCCCTGCCTAGGCACCACTGACATTCCATGCCAGTACAAAGAATCCAAATGGATTAATGCCAAGTTGTATGTCGTGGACGTACCAGGGCCAACTGTAGTTGGTCTGCCAACATCTGAACTGTTAAACCTAGTGACTGTCAGTGTGGATGCACTAACTGAGAATGGAAACGTAAGCCAGAAAAAAACAAAACCGAGGAAGACAAAAACCGAAATGAACATAACTAACAGTGCTGACCTAAAGAGAGCATACCCAGACCAGTTTGACAAAATTGGCAACTTCAGTGGGGAGGCCAAGTTTGTACTGAAAAAGGATGCTGGACCATTCATAGACCCACCATGCAAATGCAGCATCCACATCAAAGATAAGCTGGATGGATGAACTGAACAACCTAGTCGAACAAGATGCGTTAAGGAAAGTAGAACAGCACACAGATTGGTGCTCAAGTCTAGCATTAAGTACGAAGACAGACAGTTCCCTTCGTATATGCCTAGATCCCCAAAAGCTAAATGCCAGCCTTAAGAGGTGCCCACACAAAATCCTGACTGTGGAGGAACTGAACTTAAAGTTTGCAAATGCAAAAATATTCAACAAACTGAATGCAAAAGCTGGATACTGGTCAATAAACCTAGATGAGGAGTCACAGCTGTTAACAACATGCCGAACTCCATTTGGCAGGTACTGCTGGAAACGTCTGCCATTTGGACTAAGTGTCTCCCAATATCTCTTCCAGGCCAAGATGGACCAAATCCCGGAGGGGCTCGACGGTGTTGTCAGCATAGACGATGATATTGCAGTCTATGGAGCCAGCGAAGACGAACACGACAGGAATCTGATCAACCTGATGGAGAGAGCAGTCAAGACAGGTATTGTGTTCAACAGTAAAAAGTGCGCAATGTCACAGACAAGCATCTCATTCTTTGGCAACCTGTACACAGACAAAGGCATCAAACCAGACCCAGCTAAAATCAGGGACATCCAAAAAATGCCGACACCCCAAAACAAAGATGAGCTGAGCAGATTCCTGGGGCTGCTAACCTACCTGTCACCCTACATCCCAAAGTCTGTAGACAAAGCACACATGCTGAGGGCGTTGCTGAAAAGTGACGTGCCTTGGACGTGGGACGCTGACCATCAAAAGAGCTTTGAGGACCTGAAATCAATAATCACTGAACATGACTGTTTAAATTACTGTGATCCAAGCACACCTCTGACACTGGAGGTGGAGAGTGCGTCACAGAAAGGACTGGGCGTGGCTTTGGTGCAGAACAACAGACCCATAGCCTATGGCTCAAAGATACTGGACGACTGCCAATCTAGGTACAGCAAAACAGAGCGTGAAATGCTTGCCATAGTCTATGGGATGCAGCAATACCATACCTACCTGTGTGGGAAGTCATTTATTGTTTTAACAGACCACAAACCACTTGTGAACATATTTGCAAAGCCACTGCATGCTGCTCCACCACGGCTACAGCGCATGCTGCGAAAAACACAAGGATACAACTACGAGGTCATATATCGACCAGGAACCCAGATGGTCCTGGCAGATACTCTCAGTCGATTACCAAATCCTGAAAACAACAGCAACATCGAGCTAGATGAACGCATTGACGGAATAGACATAGAAATCGAGGATCCAAAGATGCACACTGTTGCAATCATAAACTTCTCTCCAGAGAAACAGGACACTCTCCGCACAGAAACCACCATCGATCCCAAACTCAATGCACTGAAAGAGCTGATTCACCAGGGATGGCCAGACAACATCAAAGATCTGCCAAGACAACTGCGTGCATATTGGTCATTCAGAGATGAGCTTGCAATTGAAGCAGGAGTCATATTCAAAGGCAGACAGGCGCTTATCCCGGAGTCATATTCAATGACTGACTCTATACTGGAACAGCTACATGTAGGACACCAAGGCATTGAGAAAACACGGCGACTAGCAAGAGAAAGTGTCCTGGATCAGAATGAACGACGACATCGAGAGAGTCTGCAGGTCATGTAGCATATGTGTGGAACATCAGGATGCAAATCCAAAAGAACCTCTCAACCCACACAACACACCATCAAAATCATGGCAGTCTCTATCTTCTGATCTATTTAAGATTAATGGACACCAGTGCTTACTGACTGTGGACAGATACTCCAAGTTCCCTGTATTGGATGAAAAGCCCATGCCTGTGTCTAGCCAGGCAGTTGCACAAAAAATGCAAATGTCCATGTCTCTTTTTGGACGGCGTGATGAGATACTTTCGGACAGTGGACCCCAGTACACAGGGCAAGCGTTCCGAAAGTTCAATCAGGCACGTGACAAGCTCACCCCACTATCCAAAGAGCAATGGATTCATCTAGAGGCATGTGCGACAAATCAAATCCATTGTGAAGAAAGCCCTGAAACAAGGAGGTGACATACACATGGCTTTACTACAGGTCAGAGAAACACCCATTGACAGTAAACTACCATCACCTGCAGAACTGATCTTTGGAAGGCCAGTCACCACCCTGCTGCCGAGTCGAGGAGACCCAGGAAAGGAGGAACACCGCCTCCACCTGGAGCAAAGAACAGCAGACATGAAGGAGCATCATGACCGCAGCAGTGGCAGGAAACTACCTCCACTCAGTCCTGGACAGCATGTTACAGTCCTAAACAAGAAACTGCAGCCGGACCACCACTCAACCTGGATCAGTCTTGGTTAAGGTGCTGGAAACAAAAAAGTCCAAAAGCAAAGAGAGGATTTCCGCACACTTACATCTGTGCAATACTTCACTTTAATGTGAGCTTTCGGTCTAGAAGACCTTCATCAGAGCATACCTAAAGTCCTAAACAAGGAAAGAGGGACTTGGTATCCAGCCGCCATCGTACAGAAGTGCGATGAGCTACACTGTACAAACACCAAATGGAAACAACATCAGACATGGCAGGAGCCATGTGCATGAAATGCACTACCCTCAAGCAATAAGGAGCACAAGGACCCACTTCACAGAACCACAACCTCTGAATGAATCCCATGGAGCAGGGACATCTTCCGGTCAAACCTGTGAAACAAACACCAACAGAAGAATCCACTAGTCTTAAGATAATACGCACAAGAGCTGGAAGGGCGGTTACTAAACCAGCTCACTACAAGGACTATGAGTAGAGGCAATCACACAGAGTGACACACACACACACACACAAAAGGACTCTGAATAAGTTTATTGTTGTGTCGTAAGATTGACGTTCCTATGTTGTAAAAGACTCTGAAGAAATGCACTAATTGATTGATACCTAATGGTGTTTTTCACTAAGGTGAGCCGATGTTATATTCTGCACAATTCTGAATAAGGGTGCTATGGAAATGTATGTTGTTATTGCTTGCAGTTCTGTCAAGAATGTTTTATTTACATAGGTTGAAGTCAGTGGGACATTCCAGCTGAAGAGGGGGGTGTGGTGATATGTGTGATGTATATTCACAGGAACTATACTAGGTGCTATGTACTACCCGGACTGTAATTGTGGTGCACCAGATTAGATAGGAGTCTGATATGTGGTCCTCCTGTATGTATGAATCTGCCCACTGAACCATGAGTAAACCTGAGTTATACAAGTTACCACACGGTGTGGTTATTGTGCCTGTTATGATTAAGTAACACTTCAGAAAACAGTGAGATAGTAAAATGTTCCTCAGTGCATGGACAGTGTGGTCACAAGTTGATCTGATTGCCTCCCAATTTTAAGACATAGCTGGCTGTATGTTGTCGGATTTTTATTGTATCTGTGTGTGTAGTGGTGTTGCAATAGTGGCACACCATATTTATTGTGCGCCTATTATTTATTTTCCAACAATGAAGCAGGTTAGAATCGAAGAGAGGCAGGATGGAGCAAAGCGGGCTGGATTACAGAGTCCACTAACGTTACGTTAGTCCTGGAGCAGGAGCCGATGCAGTAGCTACAGTAGCAGGTGTAGTGGGGTGGAGTACACTGGGACAGGTAAGACACTGGCGTTAACATTTTGTCCATCAAGTAGCTCTCAGATGTTACAAAAAGTGTCCAGACAGAAAAGCAGCACACAGATGCGACTGTAGAAAAAGGCATCCATGGCTGTACTGATAGATAAACACAAAAAAAAACACTTAGATTTTCGGACAGAGAAGCGGCGAACAAACAACGCCAGCGTCCTCTCACATCCGGGGAATCAGACCAATTCGACCAATGAACCTAAAAAAGAACCTTGGGACCCTGCCCTCCAATGTAAAGCATTCTGCCTGCAATTTGGGTGTCATCTTTGACTGTATAATCATGCAAATAACCAAGGTAATGTTATCATGCTTTCTTCAAATTAGAGACATTGGAAGTGTAAAACATTTTTTATCTCAAGTGGGCCTTGGAAAAGTCATCCATGCTTTCATCTCATCACGCCTGGATTACTATAATCCCCTGCAGACAAGGCTCAGCCAAAATGCCATTTCCCATCTCCAGCTCATTCAAAACTCGGCTGCCAGACTTTTAACTAATTCCAAGAGACAAGACCATATAACTATATATATGACCACCCTTGCGACGCTACACTGGCTACCTCTTAGGTATGGAATTGATTTTAAACTTTTACTAATTACTTAAAGCCCTACATGGCCTTGCTTCTACATACATTACAGATTTACTTATGCCCTATGAGCCTAGCCACTGCCTGCGTTCCTAAGGAAGGACCCTCTTAAACTGTTCCCACAGCCCGCTTTGTTACAAAAGGAAACCAGACATTTTCCGTTAGAACCACGCAGCTGTGGAACTCCTTACCTGAGGAACTAAGGTTAGTTAACCCAGTGTCTTCGTTTAAAACAAGACTTTTTTTTTTACAGTCAATCTGTTTATGGTCTAGTTTCTATCCCTCTTTAATCATTTTTATAATTAATTTATTACACACTCTGTTTTATCTGGTCTTAGCCTATGTTTAATGTGTTTTTTTGTGTATGTTACTGCTGTATTTACCTTGATGGTGTATACCATTTTATCTGTCCCATAATGCACTCTGTAGCTGTTTTGAAATGTGCTATACAAATAAAGTGTATTATTTATTATTTATTAGTCTTCACTTACAATCCACTCTGGTTGTGTGGCATTGTTTGTATCTGCAGAGACTCTGCCTTCTGCCTGTGTTTTCTAACTTTTTCCGATGCCAACTTTTGGGCAGTGGTGTGTAGTCCCATGCAGATGGGTGTGAGGGCGGGGCGCTATAAAAATTTCGGTACTAGAGGATTGAGGCCTGTACTACTAAGCAGGATTTGGGGTTCGCGAGGTAAGTTCAGGGTTAACTCTGAGTTTTCTGTACTACAAAGCTGGTTCGCCCTTTTTCAATGATGGTGATTAATGCTGAGTAGCTAATTAGCAAATAGTTAACTTAAGAGGATTGGCACAGCATGTCAACATCCTGACATCTGACCAATGAGATCACTGCCTTGGCCTACTTTTAAAATTTGGAAATTATTTCCAGTGTTTCTACATCTTACTCTGGTGTAAGATTACAGTCTGTTGTTCAAATTTCACTCTGATGAATATGACTTTTTGCTGTCCCCTGACCACAGGTAATTATTATCACAGTTTTATCTCATATCACATGAAGTGCTTCATTCATGGTTTGCATGATTTTGCTAAAACCTTGCCTCTTTCATATGACTCACATGACTGGTTGTCTGGAGTTATCCAGTGTTAAGCGTTCGTGAAGCCAGATAACTAAAACATATCCTAGGTATGTTGAACTAGCTTCATAGTGCAGGCTTTAGGTGCTAGATCATAAGCAGCATTCAAGAGGAGCTGCTGAGCTAGGGACAAGTCACCAGCTTTGAATGTTGTGTTTACAAACCACAACTGAAAAATCCAGGGTTCCTACTGCTTAAAGTAAATTAGATTTAAGAGTTGTTGTTTTTTTTTGTCATTAACACACAGGTCCGAAAGACACACATGCACAAACAGGACCTATACATGCACAAAGTGGAGAGATGTCAGAGTGAGGGGGCTGCCTTGGTCAGGCGCCCCGAGCGGTTGGGGGTTCAGTGCCTTGCTCAAGGGCACCTCGGCAGTGCCCAGGAGGTGAACTGGCACTTCTCTAGTCACCAGTCCACGCTATTATCCGGACGGGGGCTCGAACAGGCGACCCTCTGGTGCCCAACCCAAGTCCCTATGGACTGAGCTACTGCCGCCCCATATTGTAACAAAACCTGAGACCTACGCTACAAAATCAGTTCAACTTACCCAGGATATCTTTTAATTATCTGGCTTGACTAACCCGTCACATTGGCTGTCTGGATAAACGGTACAACAAAGCTGGTAATCAACTAGCTGTGTTAACTCTGGGTTTTCCTATCCAGCCACGAGCAACATCAATATGAATGAAGTAGGCTACTTCATATGATATGGAACAGTACCACAAGTGTGTGCAACTACAAGATCATAAATTGTCATTGACGTGGGATGTAAGCAATACTCTGTAATCTTAAAACGGAAATACAGAAATACTAAAAAGACAATCCAAAAATTCACGATCGGCGAAGACTTAAATTACATGTAGGTATCATTACGTTATACAGTGGCATCCAAAAGTTTGGGCACCTGAAAACATTCAAGCTCTCAGATGACAGGGTCTCAGACATTAGTTAGCTTGTTAGAACTATGGCTTGTTCACAGTCATTGCTAGGAAAGGCCAGGTGATGCAAATTTCAAAACTTTATAAATACCCTGACTCCTGAAACCTTGTCCCAACAATCAGCAGCCCTGGGCTCATCTAAACAGCTGCCTAGCACTCTAAAAACTAAAATAAGTGATGCCAATAAAGCAGGAGAAACTATAAGAAGACAGCAAAGTATTTTCAGGGAGCAGTTTCCTCAGTTTGTAATGTAATTAAGAAATGGCACTTGACAGGAACTGTGGAGGTCAAGTTGAGGTCTGGAAGACCAAGAAAACTTGCTTGACTGCAAAAGACCTGCAGGAAGATTTATCAGACTCTGGAGTGCACTGTTCTACTGTGCAGTGACACCTGTACACCTTCATCAAAGAGTCATCAGAAGAAAAACTTTCCTGCATCCTCACCACAAAATCCGATGCCCGAAAGTCCTGTGGAGTGATGAAATTATAATATACCTTTTTGGACGGAGAGTTTCATGAAAAGAACATCTGTCCAATTGTTAAACATGGGGGTGGATCTATCATGCTTTGGGCTTGTGTTGCAGCCAGTGGCACAGGGAACAATTCATGGGTAGAGGGCGGAATGGATTCAGTTCCAGCAAATTCTGGAAGCAAACATAGAAACATCACAAAAAAAAGCTCAAGATGAAGAGATGATGGCTTCTACAACAGGACAATGACCCTAAACACACCTTGAAATCCACAGTGGACCACCTCAAGAGGCACAAGCTAAAGGTTGCCATGGCTCTCACAGTCCCCTGACCTAAACATCATTAAAAATCTGTGGATAGACCTCAAAAGAGCAGTGTGTGTAAGACCGCCCAAGAATCTCACTGAGCTAGAAGACTTTTCCAGGAAGAATGGGTGAAAATCCCCCATACAAGAACTGAAAGACTATTAGCTCGTTACAAGTGTTTCGAAGCTGTGATACTTGCCATGCAGGATACCCAAACCTTTGCTTCAGCTCCTTTTCCTTTTCTGTTATTTTGAAACTGTAAAAAATTTAAGTGAAAAAAAGTACTGAAGAAATGTGTCTAACTTATTGTCTTTTGGCAATCAGGTCATCCTTTACTTGCTTAGATATACACAGTAAATAAAATTTTGACCAGGCGTGCCCATACATTTGCATGCAACTGTAAAACTGTAAAACTTCATAATTGCCTTAAAGAGATAAAAACCTGGATGAGCACCAATTTCCTGATGTTAAATTCAGACAAAACTGAAGTTATTGTTCTTGGCCCCAAACAACTCAGAGACTCTTTATCTGATGACATAGTTTCTCTAGATGGCATTGCTCTGGCCTCTAGTACTACCGTAAGAAACCTCAGAGTAACATTTGATTTGATTTGTAACTTTTAATTCTCATTTAAAACAAACCTCACGGACTGCATTTTTTCATCTGCGTAATATTGCGAAAATTAGGACTATCCTGACCCGAAAAGATGCAGAAAAATTGGTCCACGCTTTTGTTACCTCAAGGCTGGATTACTGTAACTCTCTATTATCAGGTAGCTCTAGTAAGTCCTTAAAAACTCTCCAGCTAATTCAGAATGCAGCAGCACGTGTACTAACAGGCACTAAGAAACAAGATCATATTTCTCCTGTTTTAGCTTCTCTGCACTGGCTCCCGGTAAAATCCAGAATTGAATTTAAAATCCTACTGTTAACTTATAAAGCTCTAAATGGTCAGGCTCCGTCATATCTTAGAGAGCTCATAGTGCCATATTATCCCACCAGAACACTGCGCTCGGAGAATGCAGGGTTACTCGTGGTCCCTAAAGTCTCCAAAAGTAGATCAGGAGCCAGAGCCTTCAGTTGTCAGGCTCCTCTCCTGTGGAATCATCTTCCTGTTGCGGTCCGGGAGGCAGACACCGTCCCCACATTTAAGACTAGACTTAAGACTCAGGCTTGCCTTACATTAAAATGTTTTCAAAATTTTCAACAGTCACCAACATTTTGCGCAGAATTTATTTGGGATTCTCAGCAAGCCTATCATGTCAATAGTTTATCATTTTGTAACAGGAAAATAAAAAGGGAGTTTCAAGGTTTTTTTTATTGTCATATGCATAACAATTACAGTGAAGCAGACCAACAATGCTCATACAAATATAATAAAGAAACTTACCCATGAAAAGACATAAGCAGACTTTTAACCATATAGAATAGAACGTATATAGAATAACATTTACTTGTGGTGGACAGGGAATGCACATAAATATATATCATGAATATATAAAATTTGCTGGTTAAAATATATCTATATCTATATCTATCTTTCTATCTATCTATCTATATATATATATATATATGAATATAAGCTATATTTATAACCTGTACAGGGAGAGTAACTAGTATAAAAGTAGTGTAAAGGTGAAGTAACATCCATGTATTAATGTGGAGTGTTAACAGTCTCACAATGATGAGCTTGAGAGCTCAGGAGTTGAGTCTAATGGCATACAAGATACAAGATGAAGCCGCTGAATGTAGAGGTCCTCCATGGATGGCAGCTCCGTCCTTGTGATGTTATGAGCAGTTTTCACCTCCCTCTTAAGAGGCTTATGGTTGAGGGTGACACACCAAGTGGTGATACAGTCAGGATACCCTCAATGGAGCACTTGGAGAAATTGTAGAGTATCCTGGAATCCATGTTGAGCCTTGGCCTCCAGAAGAAAAGGAGCCATTGTCTCATTGTTTGTGATGGTGTAGGTGTGGTGAGTCAAGGTCAGGCTCTGGCTGATGTGATTTCTCTGTGGAAGTTGAAGCCACTGACTCTGCTGTAGCCTGTTTGATGTTCATGGGGGCGTGTCCTTCCTCAAGTTGCTTCCTGTAGTCCACAATCAGCTCTTTTGTTTTGCTGATGTTGAGATTGAGGTTGTTGTCCTGGCACCAAGATGTTGGGCCTCTGATTTCCCCTCTGCAGGCCATCTCTGTGTCTTGCAATCAGACTGATGATGCTTGTATAGTTAGCAAGCTTAATCACAGTGTTAGAGCTATAGGTGGTCATGCAGTTGTGCATGCATGGCCACGCAGCAGAGGTTAAGTCACATCAACTGAGCCACAGACAGATGACAGTTCATCTTGTCTCTGGCGAGCTCAGCAAATGGCATGTTCTTGTATATCAAAGGTACTGTTAAATGATAACGTTAAGATGTGCTGCATTCCAAATCCATACTTTCTCTTCTTACTTCAAATTTGTGCTACACTGCAACAGTAGTAAGGTAAAAGTGCAAGGCACAATGTTATTAGGAAGTAGTATGCCCCAGTTGTATGGATATTCCATGCAACCATACGTACTTTGTAAGGGCAGGTGCAGTATGTACTGAAATATACTATATTATATACTATATATGATTCAGAACACAGCCTGTGTCTCTGCATTGATTCTTATCACTGCTAATATCTCTTGGGAGCATTTACCTGAATTTCCTGTATTCCTTCAGATTGCCCCAATTGTAAGCGTCAAATTATGCGTCAAGTTTGGCACATACTTCCCTGTTAACCCTGTTTCGGATTTCAAAATGTCTGTACAATAGTCCTTGGTTACCAACAGCATTTAACCAGCCAATGACCATGTCAATGTATTTGACACTGTTGTTGACCCCTAATGCATACCACTCCATCGAGTTAAAGCAATGACGTAGGGCCAAGGGTGACTGGTTGGACCAGCACTCAATGGTCCATGTCATCATGTCTTGTTTGCGTTTTTGCCTTTAGGCAGGCAGAAGCCAAACTCAGAAGTGGTCTGTTACCACTGCTCTTAGGGCAGCCGGTGTGTTGGTGACATCTCTGCAGGGCTTTCCTCAGGTTGGCATTGGTAAAATTCTCAGCCACAATAAAACCAGCCTCCAGCCATAAAGACTTGCTCCTAACAATAACTCCAGTCAGCTCCTCTGGGGCTTGGTTCGTGTTGGCATATGGTGAAATGTAAATTGCTGTGAGAACAGCTGATGTAAACTTCCTCAGGACATGATAAGGATGGCATTTTTATCTTCACAAGATAAGATTTTGATCATCAATGGCTGTTGATCCAGAAGACACCTCTCCCCTTGGTCTTCCCCGATTCTATCGGCTGCTCTAATTGTCCTTTAACATACTGCTGCTCTATTTGCATACATGATGAGATTAGAGTTGGGGGACAGAGCAACCTGTAGCATTTAGTAGATGTTGTATCAGATGTACACGACATGGATGACAGTGGTGACTTACACACTGGTTGGTAACATGTGCATACCCTCTGGACTCTTGAACCATCATCAAAGACATGCAAGCCAAGAAGGAACTTATAGATTAACTGTCCACAAGACCACAATTATACTATACATATTCAAATGTACAGGTCATATTTGATGCATTTATTATTTTAATACCTAACAATTTTACTGTAGCTTTAAATTAATAATCATTAAGTTAATAATGGAAAAGTCACAATATACCAAGAAAGATAAAATCAATCCATTGGCTGAATAAAAGAAAGTCCACCAGTAGTCAATGAAAAACATTCGAAATGTCTCTTGAGCGTCACCATGAAAAGTACAGGCTCATCGATTCAGAATTATCCAAAAAAAAATCCAGTGACACTGAATCATCAGTAGGTCAAAGAGATTTGCACAAACCCACCAATGGGCTTAGTATATTTACTGAGCATGCATTGTATTTTATGGATATATTTAGTTAAACAGCAATGTTCTATAAGTAGGAAATACACACAGGGCCGCCCCTCCCTAAACGCAGAACACGCGCTGTGCGTAGGGCCTCATCTGCCATGGGGGGCCACATTTTGCGCGAGGGGACGCATTTGCGCATATGCGCAATGGATGCGCACATGCGCTACCGTGAGGCGCGCGTAGAATCAGCTCGAGGAAGGAGAGAAGAGACCTGACTGCCCATGCGTCGCTGCAATGATTGACAGCACTCGACATCTGAACAATAAGAGGGTGCGCTGGCAGGCACTTGCAGAGCTGCAGCAGATGAAGAGTTGTCGACATGTCGTCCAAAAGAGCCTCAGGAGTATGTGCGGGGACGGGAGGGCGGGCAGGCTCCATGGAGGGGGAGACCTGAGCCTCGGGGGTATGTGCGGGCCGGGAGGTCGGATGCTCCCAGAGAGGGGAGAGGGAGAAATATAGTTAAATAAGATGAAAATAGAAAAGAATGTCTCTATTTTATTTCTGTTTTCAGTGTTTAATTAAGGTGGGAGAGGCGGAGGGCTGAGGGAGATCAGACGCCTTCAGAGAGGGGAGAGGGAGAAATATAACAAAATAAGATTAAATAGGAAAAACCTGTCTCCCTCTTTTATTTTATTTTCAGTGTTTAATCAAGGGTGGGGGATTGAGGTGGTGGAAGTTACTTTCTTATGATGAGTAACTGATGGCTATTTGTGACTCACATTTGTTTATTTATTCATTTCAGTTTGAAGTTATTTTTATTTAATATTTATTTATTTCAGGTTGAATTTTTTATTTTATTTGACTCATACAGCCAAACTACTGTATCTACGGTACATTTGTTATTGCCAATAAAGGTTGTCCAGTTAAATGGCAAGTTGTTGTACAGTCATTTTGTACCTATGATACATTTGGGATGGGGACCTCCAAATAAAATTTTGCTTAGGGCCCCAATTTGGTCAGGGGCAGCCCTGAATACACATTACAGCTTGTATTATTAGTCCCACCCAAGATTTAAAGGGATAAACAATAGACTTTCCCAGAGTTCATTTGGATCCAGTCATGCGTTGTCATTTCCTGTCATCATTTAAAAGGCCTTGAGCATAATCCATACAGTGGATACATCATTTATAAAACTTCAATCCATGATATATGATAATGATTTCTTAGAGGATGGTTTAGTGATACAAATAAAGCAAAGACAACTTATGTCAGTGGACTCCAAGTTACTTCATGTATGATAATAATACATCTTTCAAGACAAAACCTGAAACATTTCTCAGGAAACTAATTAATATGATGTTGTGAGCCTTGAAATAGTGATTAGATAGCGAATAATGAATAGTGAATCGAGTCACACAGCAGTAAAATGACCAGGAGATGAAATCAGGGCTGTCACGTTAACAGAAATATTGCAACATCGTGCTTCAGACAAGCCATCCACAGTGGATGGCAAGAAACCACCACAACCGCTACGTTCATGTTTTGTCTTTATTTTCATGGGAGAGCTGCGTATTTACACTATGAGCCACAGAGCGCTACACGTTTTTCTTTGGTTGCCGTGAGCAGAAAAATATTCAGATTTTGGGTAATGCGCTGCAGATGCTTGTCAGTGTCACTTCTACTCAGCCGTCCACTCACGGGTCCTTTTTCTCCCTACTTGCTCTTACTTGTACAGATATTTTGTATCATAGCAACCAGATTCAAGCAAGGCATCTCAGTTGAAAAAATCTGCGTCCCTCATTGTGCCCCATCTGTGTTCTGCATTATTTAACAGTAAACACTGATAAATTTGTTTTAAAATGGTGTCATCTTTGTCATTCAAAAAGCAACACTGTACCTAATAATCGCCTCACAATAAAGGTTATTCATAAAGCACCAAAATCGGGAGAAATTAAGGTGGCTAATTTTCATAAAAATAACAAAAAAAGGCGATATACTGCATATTGCACTGTTGAGTCCTCCTTAATCACCGCAGGGGAAATTCCAGCACCGCGACGACCCTGGATAAAATGAAAGATGACATTGTCCACTTAGATGACAATACCCATCTTAGTAAACCATACTGAGTGCATAAACATACAGTGCTTTCAGCATTATCAAATGGACCATAACAAAACTTCACCAAATGTACTGTACTATAACCCTGTAGACAAAGATTTTCCCAATGCTTACTCTTTAAGGGGCACTGTTTGGACATCCACACAGACCTGATATAGAGCTATGCAACTTTTCACACTGAATAACAATTGTCATACAGCTTCTATTGGCAGAATGAGAATTGTGGTATCGTACAGCATCTGTCATATGAGTTCAGAAAATCTGCTTGTCAAACTAGCCAATGCCTGGATCAATATGTAAGGGGTGTCTGTGAAAACATATCCAAGAGATCCGTTACTGTAAGCAGGACTAGGTATCATTTTCATTTTTGTAAGACCAGTGCCTGTACAATAACCACAGTTCAGTCAGGGCCATTTCAGTCAAAGAATACTCTATTTCTTGCAGTATTATATTTGGTGGAATGGCTCTGTTTTGGGCCTCTCTGCCTTTTCTAGGGCCTATGCAGAAAGCCTAAAGCGGAATTTATAGTTGTGCGCAGACCCTATGCATGTAGCCTAAGCACATCGCCTACGCTGTTGTGGGCATTTTTACTTGTGTGCTGGTGTGTCTGTGTCACCTCCAAAACACCAGTCGGCGCGGGGGGTTTCTGTGAAGTGCTGTAAAGTTTAGTTGATTCTAAACACACCGAAAACACACATTGATATGGCTTAATAGAGACAATTTCAAACACAAGTACACAAATTGGCTTCACTATAACTCGCAGCTTTCAAAGACAAACACTTGTGTTAATGCGGACACATTTTCCCCACAAATACAACATGCTAACGTTATTAGCACAAGCCTATGGCATTTTAATTGTATAAATTAGCCTAGCAACTACCGATCTTTTCCTCTTCTCATATAAAACAAGGGACGACAGCAACATTTAACAAAGGTAACGGCACACAATTTGGCTCCAGTATAACTCACAAGATTCACTGACAAAACAATTGTCATATTAAATATGTTTTTCAAACAAATACAAAATGCTAATGTTATTAGCACCAGCCTATGGCATTTTACATTGTATAAATTAGCCTAGCGACACGCAGTGATTTCCTCTTCTCATATGAAACCTGGATTAATCCCTTAGTATGAATCCCTGAAGAATGAATCACACACAAGATTTAAAATGCTATTTTAATTTAAAAAAATTGTGTTTTTTAAACGCTCCCAAGGTGGTGAAGATGGTAAAGAAGAAATGTTCTGATGTTTAGTTCAGTGTACAGTTCAAATAATTATTCAGTTGTTATATTGACTGCTGTCTTTAAAAGAAACACATGAACACCATGATTCCTTTAACCCTATGGGCCCTAGGCCTTTTTTGGGGTATTTTTTACTGCCTTTCCTTTTAAGCTCATATCACAGTCATTATAAAGGCTACATACACATGCTATATCTTGTTTTTTTAGGACAATCTGGGCTAACCAGATTTGCCATCATTACGTGTCCTTCAGTGTGCCTGTATTTTATATTGATTTTTACATCAATGAAAAAAACAAATCTGTGTTACTAAATTCTTACATTTGTACATGTATCTCACCATAGCAAGTTGGAAGTTGACATATTCTGCCATATATGAAGAGGAGGGACTCTCTAGAATCTGGCAATATAAGAACCATGATGCTGGGACATTCTGTCTAAACTGGACATCATCTACCACACCGCCATCCGCTTTGTTACAGGTGCTCCTTTTAACACCCATCACTGTAACCTGTACTCACTTGTCAGGCCATCACTTCACTCCAGTAGACTGATCCACTGCTATCACTTTATCTACAAGACCATCACTGGAAACACCCCTTCATATCTCTCATTTCAATTTGCTGCCGCTAGTGACTGGAATCATCTGCAGCAAAAGCTTAAACTTAACACATTCATCCCATTCTCCTCTTTCCAAAACACACTCCCAACAATAATCTGTGATCGTTGCACATGTTTTTAACTTCTCTGGACCAGCGCTTTCCACTTTCAGCTCATACTTTTGTTATGTGTTGTGTGTTTTTCATATACTGTGTCCGATTGATTGTTTCACTGTGATTGAATGTATCTGACTCTCTGTGCTGCCTCTTGCCCAGGTCGTCATTGTAAATGAGAAACTGTTCTCAACTGACTCAACTGGTTAAATAAAGGTAAATAAATCCTGTGAGGCAAACAGGTCTACCTGGGCCTCTCCGAACCGAGCCCAAATGGCGTCCACAATCTGCGTGTGAAGCTGCCACTCCCCTGGCCAGGGGCCCCCCCCCGGACAGGAGATCTGCCACTACATTCACTACTTCCGGCAAGTGGCTTTCAGGGACATACCCTGAGCATGAGCCCAGAGGAGGATTTTGTGGGCCAAGTCATGCAGGGTCCACGACCATGGACCCCATTGGTGGTTGATGTAAGGGACCATGGTTGAATTGTCGGCCCGATACACTGCCTCCAGTTTGAGCAGGTTGATGTGAGTCCCTCCCCAAAAGATACCCCACTGGCCCCGGGCTGGGTGGTTCTCCCATAGGGCCCCCCAGCCTGCCTCTGAGGCACCGGTAGTTAAGGTCACCCTTGAGCACATTGGGCCCAGTGGAACTCTGAGGCCCAGGGCAGTGGTCCACCATGCAACTGCTGGAAGACACACCGATGACACCAGGAGAGCCCTCAGGCTATCCTGAGGGCTCTCCTTGTGCCTGGCAAGCCAACGCTGCAGAGGCCGCATGTGAAGCAACCCCAGGGGCACCACCTTGGATGCTGTTGCCATGAGGCCTAACAGCCTCCGGCTACACTTCACTGTGATGTGCTTGCCCACAGTTAAAAAGATGTCCATCAGCTCTGCTGTGCTTTTCAAGGTCAAGACAGCTCTCATTAAGGTCGAATCCAGAACCAAACCTAAATATTCCACCCACCACAATGGAACAAGGCAACTCTTCTCCCTGTTCAAAGCCAGCCCCAGGTACTTGAGGTGTCTCAACACCTTGAGTGTCGAGTCAGGCCTGTTGTTCTGTTGGGGAGCAAATCAACCAATCGTCCAGGTAATCCAAGATATGAATGCCCTGGTGACGGAGGTGAGAGGGGACAAGGACAGGCCGAACGGGAGGATGGTGTACTGGAACTGGAGTCTGTACCCTGACTCCAGTGTAGCCAAGGGCACCGAATACACTGGCGCCAGTGAACAAGGTGCTGAGGAGTGAAGTGTGAGGCTGTAGGCTGACAACCGTCAGCAACGGGGCCGACCACCAGCCGACTGAGGTCTGGTGCCCCCAAGATAAGCAGTTCCACTGCAGTCATTGCGAAAAGAACGTTGGCGAGCCTGGCTGCCCCTGGCCGGGAACCCCCGGGCGGCAGGTTGCGGTGCCCTGGAGGTTGTAGAGCTGGCTGGAAAGGACCCATGACTTCAGTGCAAGCCTGAGGCTGGCACATCTCTAAGAGAGCGTGTCAGCTCCCTCGCCCTACGAGACTGTTCTAAGGCTATCTCACAGGGTGGACCAGGACCAAGGACCTCTCCAGGCACCACTGGAGCCACCAGCACAGCAATGCAGTCCTGGTCGGACAGATTAGACTGTGACTTGCCGGCGTGCCTGAAACATGGAGGCCATCAACTGACCAAGGGCCTGGGCATGTGCACTGGTACCCTGCAGCAACATGTCCGCCACATGGAGCATCTGGGCCATCTCATCACTTGGAGCTGCTGAAGCCAAATCCTGCAGCAGGCCCTCCAAATAAAGCTCCTGCTAACGTAGCAAAGGTGGGGCACACTCGGGGGGTCGTGGCCACCACATGTGTTTCCGCCCCTGCAAGGTTGGCCAGCTGGGACCTTGGAAGGGCTGTAGAGCTAGGAGCACTCCATGATGACTGCAGCTCAGATATAAAATCAAGAAGGACAGGACCTGACCTGCACCACCATGAGCCCCTGTCAAACACTGAAGCAGCTGGAAGTGGAGCTTGGCAGACCAGCTGTGCGTGTGCTGCTGTCCTCGCAATCACAGCCCTATCAGAAGGGTCCATCTGCTCAGGCTCCAAAGCCTGTGAAGAAGCATCCCCCAAATCAGAGAGCGACTGGACATCCTCCTCGGACTGGGGGTCGTGCAGACCTTCCAAATTGTCAGCGGCTGTGACAGAAAGTACATCTGGATCCTTATCTCAGACCTCAGGAGCTGGCCTGGTCACATCATGCAGCCCTAAAGGACATTGAGCATGCATAAGCTCCTGCAGGGTATTCTGATAGTCTGCACCTGCCACTGCAGCCGTCCAATCTCCGCCTCCGGATGCTTCCTCTGCCACGTGCGCCACCTACCCGCGAGCGGCAGATCACGCACCGCCCGTGTCTCCAGCTCGTCTTCCACATGCTGATCAGCCTGGCCAGGGTAAGCGCTGGAGAGTGAAAAAACCTCGCCATCCTGTGACATGGTCTGACGAGCCAAGACCGCCTCTCGGACTTAAAGTGAACAAACAAACATGTGGAACGAAGCCTCAGGTAGCGTACGACCTCCCGGACGCAGCAGCTCCTCTCAGCTCGAAAGACACAAGTGTGTAATAAAGCCTCAGGTAGCGTACGACCTTCCGGACGCAGCGGCCCTCTCAGCTCGAAACAACAGGTAATGCACACTACCCACCTGGTTGAAGATCACAACAAACAATTCAGCCACATGAAGTAGCTTTCTCCCTCACGGGAAAAGAGGGTCCCCGCAGCGCCATGCTAACCCAAAAAGGACGATCCAGAATCCAAGATCCGCACTCTTCCTTACTGCCAGCAACTAGCAGTTCCTGTAGGAAGAAGGCAGATAAGTTTGTCCAGATCAATCAGATCACACAATCTGAAACCAATACTCACGCTCTCCAGGAGGAGAAAAAGAGACTGGGCAGGTGATCTCGCAGCTGTATTAGTAGGCTCTGATTGCGCCCAAAGGGTGGAGGTGTTAATTTGCCAATTGTCTCCTGAAACAGCTCACCCTTGGAGAGTGACCCATACCGTGGCGTGTTGACCTGATATGAAATAGAACTGATATGACATTGATAAGTCAGAGACAACATGAATAGGAGGAGCTGGGGTGGAGACAGGTTGTAAAGCAGCTTACAGAGGAAGCAGCAACAGTTGGCAGGCCAAGGCAGTTAAAACAGGGTGCCCTGAATGAGATTTGCCAACTGGTTACATAGTAAGGAATCATGTGATCTATGAGCTGACTCCTTTTCGTTAATCGGCTGATCCATTAGTTGATTGGGCTTCTTGAGATCAGCTGATGTAGTTGGGATGTGAACTAACACTGTACTCAATTTTTGGCAGTGATACAAAAACAATACTTTTTTTTGCTAAATTACTTTTACAAATATGAATATGTTTTTTACAAAATGTTTTAACAAACTGAAGTTCTCAAATGGTGAATGTTTAATACAAGCAGCCATACTAGAACTTCTGGTTGATGCTGGGTTATGAAAACCAAGCTCAGTATCCCCAGGAAACGTGCTCATACTGGATAAATCAGCGGCATAATTTACTGAAATACTTTATAACATTTTACTGCCAACATTAAACCAATCCAGGAAGTAGTGGGCCTCATTCACAAATTATTTTTAAGGAGAAATTTCTTCCTAAAAACCCACTTACACAGTTGTTCTCTTATTTGGGATTTGAAAAAAACAGAATAGTAGTGTAATATTATAAGATTAAAATTGCAATAATATTTTTACATTTCATAATGTTTTTGACTTATTATTTTAATTATTTTACAAAGCATTTTTTTATAATAAACACTAGGCTACACTAACACTTAAGTTTACATCAGTAAAGAAACCATGCCATCTTATAATTAGTGATTAATCACACCAGAAAATATCACAGGTTAGTCAGGCGGGTGGGACAAAAAGTGACAAGGCAGCATTTCAAGTAAGTTGTTGATAACTTAAAGAAACTTTGTTTGAAATTGTCCATTTTCCACTTTCTCTCTCCCTCTCTCTGTTTCTCTCCACCTTTCTCTGTCTCACAAACACAAAACGCTCACTGCAGTGCTCATCTCTGCCTTCAGTTCTGTCTGTTGTAAAGCATAAAGTTTGCGGTTTGCAGGTCAGGTGGTTGATTAACACACATTTCTAGCATCTGTTATTCTGTCTGTTATTTTATATCCACTCCTGAGGCTGCTGAATATGACAGCTTGTTTGATGTTCACTTTCTGTATAAGGCAGAAACACCTCCACTTCAAAACTATTGTTAGTATTTATTTTTATCTTTTTAATGTTTGGAGTCGTGTTGGATGAGAATGTGTTGGTGCTCCACCCTCTTCAGACTTTTTTATTTAAACATTCGTGACTTAATTCTCTTAACTTTTCTTTCTCTTCTTTTTCTTAAGTTTCTGTGTGCACACAGCCCTGCAGTCTAATGCCCCTTTATGGGGATTTGCAGCTGTTTAGCTATGCTAAATAGCTTTCACTGGCATGTGCTGTCAACTTACGAGGACAAGAGGATTCATCATTATAAGAGTACGGGTGCGAACAATTCTGAGGTTTAAAAGCACGTCATGAATCTAGCATAGACTTTTCTTGGGAGCCTTCCTAAGAACAAATTTAAGAAAAACATTAAGAAAGATTTTGGCAAATGAGGCCCTTTATGTAGCAGACCTAACATCACCACAGTGGGGTGTGTCCTGTTGCATTCCAATGCTTTAAACCATAACTACGGCCTTTCCGTATTCTTTACCCGAGTTCATTAGTTACCTAACAGTAACCATACAACACTGGTTGCCACATGCATATACTGCAGAAAGAAATCATTTAAAAAAACATTGCCACTTAAAATTGCCACATTGCCACATTAAAAATGTCACATTAAAGTTTTATATTGTAAAATATAATTCCAGATAAAATGATTCTGTATGTGCTTGGTCTGCTATATGAGTAAACACAACAGACCATATGGTTTCAATTTTTATTCACTACTGGTGGACCATATGGACCTGGCTGTGGGTAGTGGCTTGTTGCCATAGAACAGAAAAGCAACAATAAAGGTAGGATAAGAGGTAAGAAAAGAGAACAACAAGGCAACAACCGAGACCTCTGTCAGCTATCTCTTTCACTTACCCAAGTTAACCTATCAGACTGCTTGGCTGCTTTCTTTCTCATACAGAATCTGGAATGTACTGTCTCTATCTATCTCTATAGTGCACTATCATACAGCTGAAATTATTTAGTTCAGTTCATCAGATCTGCCCTTTCTGACAATTATTTCAAACAGAGCCAGCACACTGGTAGTTTGGAGTTTCTTATCACCTTTGTATTTTCATGCAATAAATAGTGCCAGCAAGTTCAAGTGTTGTGTTGCTCACTTTTCAGGACACACTAACAGGATGTGCAGGTATTAAGAGGAATTTGATGCTTTATTATTATCCCAACACATTACGATGTGGCTACATAAAGCTAACACATTTTACTTTACCTACTATGATATTATCTTGATGCTACCTGTTTATAATGTTTTACCAACTCATACTTCTGTTGAATCAGTAGCGGAAAAATGACCTGGACACAATAATAGCGTCTGTATTACTGTGCAAAACAACTGTTAGCACAGACCTCCCCACCTTGAAGGAAGTTTATGAGTACCACCTTACCTGACACTTGCAACCACATCAATAAATGTGTTCCCAAGTGGTGTTTCAGTGGTTTTTTGCATACAGGCAGCAGTTTGGCATGTACATAAAGTATGTGATGGTTCCATCAACCATCAACACCATGCAGTGTTAGTGATGTTCCTTTTCATTTTAAAAAAATCACAAGACACTCGTTTTTAAATAAAAACATGTTTATTGTTTTTCCTTGATTTATTTAATGACACTATGTTTACAATTTGAGTGTACGTATTTTGGTTAACATTTAGTGATTATTGTTTTCTTTGCAAAGATTTTGAGTTGCTAATGTTTGATACCTGTTTCCTTTACTGTTTGAGAGATGCCTGGCCAAAGGGGGAGGTAGAGCGTCAGGCAGCCCTTTATCCTAGAGCACAGGAAATGGAAGGTGCCAATTCCCAGGCTGAGCAGGGGAGCTCTGCATTAGAGGGACCTATAGCAAAGCAGCATGTGGACATTTCTTTTGGGTTTTGAGTGTTATTGGTATAAATTATTTCTAACTATTGAAGTTTTTTGGTCTTTTTGGTGGTTGGGTTTATTTGGGGTTTTTAAATGGAATGGAGTTCAGGTTTCCCCCCTTTTTTTCTATGTAGGCTAGCCTATGTGTGTATATACCCCTTCTTTTGTGTCATTCGAGAGGTCAGGTTTGTTCAGTTCAGATTTCTGTTGCCATGTTATTTTGTTGACCTCAATTTAGTTAAAGGGCCCTAATTAATATTTTTGTTGATACTTTCCCTTTTCCCTTTGCTTACGTATTTTAACCCATAGGCGTTTCTAGCCCATTTTTGGGGGTGCTGAAGCACCCCTAAATTGAATCCCAGCACCCCTAAAATTTGAGAGATTTTTTTTTTTTTTTTTTTACTGTATGTCCCTTTTTAACAAGCTAGAAAAATGTCAAAACCATACAGTACTTGGTTGCAATGTAATATTTTAACAAATATGTTATTTTAACAATAACAAATACCCCCCCACCTCAAAAATGGTTTGATCCACCCCATCCCTCCCACCTTTCCCCGACTCGGGCTCTGAGCACTCTATCTGCACAGAGCAATGCGCTGCCTTCCAGAGTGCAGTAGTGGTCTAAGTACCTGGCTTAAACCAGGATATGTGGCACATTTCTTAACTTCTACCAGTCAATACCAACACATTATTATCATTACCTGTCCTCATTTTTGCTGCATTTAATCGTAGGTCACTGTTTATGTTGTTAGGTAGGAGTTACCTGACGTTTTTTCTAGCTAGTAAATGTTACAGGTGGTCAGTACCACTGTCCTCTGTTTGAATTGGAATGAGAGGAGCTAGCTGTTGTGTCATGTGCATGTGTTAATATCATACAGTCTATGGTTAATATTAAAGCCAAGGTGCTACTGACCAGCTCCTGACTGGATGCCCATTAACATTATAACTCCTATTGTGTGTATTTATTATTATTATTTTGTAGATTTCAAGCACTTTTTTGAAGTGTATTTTTATTTATGTATTTGTATTATATAACACAGACAAGAAGGAAAAAGGCTGAGACAAACATTGAAAAAGTAAATTACTGTTAATGTTACATGTTGTGCATTGCATTTCAAATAAAAGTCCAAAAAATAAGTTCAAGGTCCATTTTTGGTAATTTTGGTACTCGCTATAGGGGGCTGGTTTACTCCAGAAACATGCATACTGTTTATGTGTATGTTGAGGAGCTGCTGTATCAAAATGAGTTGTCTTCCCCCAGAAATTAGGGTTACGATATATTTCTTTTATGATTCCAATCCATTCTTCTTTTGCTGTGGCTCAGCATTTAAATAACCTTTATCAGATTTGATGGTTTAGTCACAGACTTTCCCAAAAAGTGTTGTGCTTTTCTTTCACAAATGTGGGAATGAAATTGAGTTAAAATGTACAAAACAGTAAAATTTATCTTGCCTCTGGGTGCTCAGCACCCCTAAAACTCTGATCCTAGAATCGCCCCTATTTTAAACATTACGATTTTGTTGCTGTATGGATTGATTTGGCTAAATAAAGCCTTTAAATTCTAAAATGAGCTTGTGTCCCTGTCTTTACTGCTTGGTCCCTAACAAAGTATATGAGAGCTGTCAGCTGAGTTCAGCCAGGCCGGTTCAGCGTCTGGGTTTCTAATACTGAACCATTGCAGCAAGGAGCTCACACAGCCATGGTAAGCCTTGGGTTTTTCAGACAGTATTCAAGTATGTCTTCAAATGCCTCTACCTGACTGGATGCAATGCCAACCAACAAACATCAGATTGTTTCAGTTTTTCCCAATGTCCCAATGAAGATGTCCTTACATGCACAAACCTGTTATGCTTATTTAAAGAACCGCTTGCCTTGGCTCTATTTATGCAAAGTTTTGCACACTTGCTTCACCTGAAACCTTTTTGTATTGGTCAAAAGGCATACAGACTTTAGTCTATGGCTAAAAAGTAGACACTGGCATCTTTCTGTTTCCATTTCTCCTTCAATCAGCACTCAACGTGGATGAAGAGAGCCTCATTTACAAGGTGAGGAAATGATTTAAACTTATGAAAATTACATTAGTTATGAATGAAAGAAAATTTAAATTACAATTACACAGGGTGCTCATCATTGTATTGCCTGGGCCTCAACATTAAGATAAATACAGCCAGGGTCCCCAACCCCCCAACAGCTTCAGCATCAGGTGAGAGAAAGCCAAGGCCCCGACCTAGCACATCTGGTGCCCTTGGAAAGCCCCCCCTAAATATCATCTTTTGTAATTATTTTTTTAATACAATTGAGAACAACAGCTAATTAGAAAGAAAAAACTATGGACAATTTATATGACAAACAATAATAAAAAAAAACACAGTATGTGCAAATTTTCAAATGTGGTCTAATTTTTTGTACTGTGCCTCAGATAGCTTGCGCCTTTTTTTTCTTTTTAGATATTTTTTGGGCTTTTGCCTTTAATGGATGGGACAGTGTGTTGTCTCTTACTGTAATGCTCTCCACTCCACCATACCCATAGGTAGAACCCATTCTACAAACCAGCTATTAGCATTAGATATTTGGATCATTTTCCCCATATGTTATATGTTTTTAATCAAAATTATATTTTCTGGGGGTAAGGGCACAATTTTGGTCTGATGTGGACCTGTATCTTGCAGTCTAAAAAGTTTAAGTTTTATTTTTCTCTGTTGTTCTGCCTACTGTGTTCTTGGTGCAAATGCAACATTTGTAGCAGGGGTCAGCAACCTGTTTGACGTGAAGTGCCGTACTTAAATTTTCCTGTTAATCAGTGTGCCTTATCAATACAATACCAATCCATCGCTCCTCAAAATACTTTTAAAATCACTTTTGTTGTGTGAGGCATTGATTTTGAGCAACAGAGCTCCTCGCTTACAGTCAATTCACAGCATCCTGCTAGGCCCAAAGTTGCAAACTTTTCGGGGTTTGTGTGTGTGTGTGTGTGTGTGTGTGTGTGTGTGTCCGTCTGTCTGTCTGTCTGTCTGTCTGTCTGTCTGTCTGTGATGTCACTTTGTATAATTCTGTGTTCCCTCTCAAGTTATGTCAGGTCCCTGAGTGCAACACAAAACTCTTACTGAGCTCTGTTTTTCCCCTGGCAGGCAGTTTGTGCAGTTAGAGTTGAAGGGTGGACAACTGATCTGTTGATCCGATCAGAGTTGATTAGATTGATGGATGAGAGGAGCAGCTGCTGCAGCAGCGAGTGAATGCAAACTTTTAGACCCAGAGCAATGAACTGTTAAGTGTTATTTTCACTTTCACTCTCTCTGTGCCCAGAGTGTACGTACAATGAATAACTGAACAGTATAATAAATGTATTCCTATGGCGTTTCTAAAAAATGGGCCAGCTCCAAAAATAGAAAATCAATACATGGCAGCAGATGATGGCATAGTAACGGCCCATCACAAATAAACGAATGTGTGTGAGTCCCTGCACTTACAAATTTTAAAAAACTCTTTTGCGTACTTACAGCTAGTGTTCACTGTAACTACTAGTGTGCAGCTAAGATTTCAAGATGGCACTGCGAGAGTGGCAGCTGGTTACAGTAGCTCCGACCCTATCTGCCCTTTAAGTGTGTTTTTTGTTATTTTCTTCTTAGCCAATCTCACTTGTTCGCGTTCAACAACGGATGTGCAACTGCTGAGATTCGTTTTATGCTTTTTGCTCACTTCTGGACTGTTTAAAGTTACTTCTGGAGACCCATTTAGCCACAGCTCGATTGTTTACACCTGTCATCAGCTGTTAGCGCTGTGCCACATTTGTGTTCTCCCCAACGAGAGACCGGAGATCCCCAAGGAGTTAAGGAGAAGGAGGCGGGGTTGCAGAGCTGGGGTAGAGCAGAAAAGACGGTACAAACCATCTATACCGTATGTTATTATGGGGAACGTGAGCTCTCTCCCTAATAAGATGAAAGAGCTCACTGCGATGACCAGACTGCAGAGGGAATAACGGGAGTGTGGCATGATGTGCTTCACGGAGACCTGGCTGAACAAACTCACTCCAGACTCGCATGTAACTCTCAATGTATTTCAACTGTTCAGAGCAGACAGGAGAGCAAAGGAGACCGGTAAGAGGAAGGGAGGGAGGATAGCGATGTATGTGAACGAGAGATGGTGTCATCCAGGGCACATCAGCGTTAAAGAGCAGCGCTGCACCAGGAACATAGAGCTGCTAATGGTTAGCATTCAGCCGCACTACCTGCTGAGGTTATTTACTAGATAGTTATCGCATGTCATTGCGATGACGGTGTACATCCCGCCGTTGGCTGATGCTGCAGCAGCCTGTGAGTTCCTACACACTGTTGTGTCTCAGCTCCAAACATCGCACCCCCAGTCCATCATCCTCAACTCTGGTGACTTCAATCATGCTTCCCTGTCCTCCACCCTCCCCACTTTCACACAGCATGTGGACTGCCACACCAGGGACTACAGAACACTGGACTTGCTATATGCAAACATCAAGGATGCTCATCACCCCTCTCCCCACTGGGCCGCTCAGACCACAACCTGGTCCATCTGTCCCCTGCTTACATACCTGTGGTGAGCAGACAAGTCCCCGCCATTAGTTATAGCCCCTTTTCCACCGCAGGAACTTTTCTCATTTACTCTGGATTTTGAAAAAACGAAATTACCTGGGGAAAAAACTTTCCCTCAACCCCAAACATTCCCTGAAAAAAAAGTACCTAGTAGGAGGTAGGACTTTTCAGATTACCCATAATTCTTGAGGGGCGGGGCTGTGTGCTGAAGAACGCTGATTGGTGGAACACACACTTTTGCCGCTGCAAACTTTATTTCATTTCTACAAGCTTCACTTCGTTTGTGTTTTGATTAAGGATAGGTAGCGAAACCCGGTACTAAATTATCAAAGACTAGTATTGATAAGCGCTAACGATATCTGTTCTTTTGTGCCGGCACTGAACTCCTCCAAATACACACACACACACACACACACACACACACACACACTTACACAACACGGTAACCGGTGAACAGCCGAGCGGCCCCGGTATAAACAAAGTGCAGATAGCTTGAAAATAATACAAGTTAACAGCAGCTACACTTATTACTGTAGGTGACATTAAATCTTGGTGAGTACAGAGCCAGTACTTTATCAGTACATGTGTTCAGCAAGCATGAACATGTAAACATGCAGACAGCGATATTCAATATGCTCCGTCAACAGTCTCTCATCCACGTCACTAACTTTATGTCTTACATGCTGACTTAGACAGCATGCTAGTTCGACTGAGAGCGATTTGTTACTAATAAGCTAAAATGACAGCTGTCTGTATGTAGACTAAGTTTGACGCTTATCTTAAAATACTTTTCAACTAAGCTGCTGGCTGAGACAAACAGCCCTAACTCTCTACACCAGCATGTAACCAGCCAAGCTGGCAGAGCCAAGTACAGGACACACGCTAAATACATTTTCCGGAACTTTGAGGTGGAAACACAAACCACACAGATTACCAGGAATGATTTTACCCAGGTAAATAAATTCCTGGTAATAAAAGTTCCTGGAAATGTTGGTGGAAAAGGGGCTTATGTGAGCAAATGGTCTGAGGAGACTACTGACTGGGGAGTGCTGTGCAGTCCACATGGGGAGGACATTGACAGTTTGACTGACTGCATCTCGGATGACATAAACTTCTGTGTGGAGAACACTGTACAGACCAGGAAGGTACGGTGCTTCTCCAACAACTAGCTGTGGGTGACCCCTGATCTGAAAGTGCTTCTGAACGAGAAGAAGAGGATTTTCAGATTGGGGTACAAAGAAGAGCTAAGGAGGGTCCAGAAGGAACTTGAAAGGGAAAAAAGGAGGGGCAAGGACAGCTAGCCTATAGGAGGAAGTTGGAGGAGTGCCTTCAACAAATCAGCATTCGGGATATTTGGATAGGCCTGAACACAATCTCAGGCCACAACAACAACAGCAGGAGGAGCCCAGAGTCCGGAGACCGGGGGTGGCCAATTGAACTGAACCTGTTTTTCAACGGGTTTGATTCTGCTCCCTCTCCCTCCCGCTTCCACCAGAGCACAGACCCAGGGCCCTCTCACCCTCTCTGGCACACCTCCTCTCCCTCCCTCAGGACATCAGGGACATCAGCTGCACCCTCCCCTCACCTTTTAAACCACATCCACTTCACATCTCCCTCCCCCCATCTTCATCAGCTGGAGTCACCCCCCACCACTGCAGCCTCTCCATAACAGCTGACCAGATGTGGAGGGAGCTCATGAAGATCAAGGCGAGAAAGGCTACAAGCCCAGATGGCATCAGCTCCAGATTGCTGAGGGACTATGCAGCTCAGCTCTGTCAAGTGGTTCTGCACATCTTCAACCTCAGCCTCAGTCTGGAGAAGGTTCCTGTCCTGTGGAAGACTTCCTGCGTGGTTCCTGTACCAAAGACTGCACACCCCAGGGAGCCCAACCACTTCAGACCTGCAGCCCTCCCACCTGATGAAGACCATGGAGAGGATTATATTGAACTACCTCTGACCCCTGGTGAGAACAGAACTGGACCCCCTGCAGTTCGCATATCAGAGAGGCAGTGGGGTGGATGACACAGTGCTCTACTGAACACTGTCTCACCTGGGGAACACTGGAAGTGCTGTGAAAGTCATGTTTTTTTTTACTTTTCCAGTGCTTTCAATACAACACAGCCATGTTTGCTCAGGGTGACGCTGGAAGTACCTGGAGTCAACCGCCGCCTGGCTGCGTGGACCATCAACTACCTCACCAGCAGACCACAGTATGTAAGACTTTGTGACTGTGTGTCTGATGTGGTAGTCTGCAGCACAGGGGCTCCACAGGGGACAGTCCTCGCCCCCTTCCTCTTCACCCTGTACACATCAGACTTCAGATACAACACGGACAGCTGCCACCTTCAGAAGTTCTCTGATTATACAGCCATTGTTGGATGTGTGTCAGAGGAAAATGATCTAGAGTACAGTGGGGTCATCACAGACTTTGTCAACTGGTGTGAGGTCAGTCGCTTTCACATCAACGCCAGCAAGACAAAGGAGTTAGTGATTAACTTCCACAGGAAAGCACCCCAGACTACTCCAGTGAACATCCAGGGTTTGGACATTGAGGTCATGGAGAAGTACAAATACCTGGGTGTTCACCTCAACAATAAACTGGACTGGTCCACGAACATCGACTCTTTGTACAAGAAGGGCCAAAGTTGTCTCCACCTGCTGAGGAGACTGAAGTCTTTTGGAGTGTGCAGTACACTGCTAAGGACTTTCTATGACACTGTGGTAGCATCTGTCATCCTCTATGCAGTGGTCTGCTGGAGCTGTGGAAGCACGGAGAGGGACAGGAAAAGACTGAACAAGCTGGTCGGGAGGGCTGGCTTGGTCCTGGACTATTGCCTGGAAACAATCCAGGGCGAGAGGAGGATGTTAGCCAAGCTGATAACCATCATGGACAACACCTCTCAGTCACTGCATGAGACTGTCCGTGCACTGAGCAGCTCATTCAGCAGCAGATTGCTGCAACCACAGTGCAAGAAGGAGCGCTCCCGCAGATCATTCATCCCATCAGCTGTCAGACTCTTTAACAGCAACATCTGATGTAATGTAGCACTGTCATGTCTGCTGCATATCACTGTATAAATCATCACTAAGACAGTGTGCAAATTATTTACATACTTTGTGCAATATTAACTCATATCACAGCGGTGCCTGGACAGCGTGACGTGTGTGGTTGTGCTGCTGCCGTGGTCCCGCCAGATGCCTCCTGCTGCTGCTGCCATCATTAGTCATTAGTCATACTTCTTCTGTTATTATACACATATGATTATTGTCACACATGTATACTGCCAGGTATTAATACATACTTTCAACATATTGTACCGCAGTAGCCAGAACTATAACTATAATATTATTACTTTCAATAATGTTGTTGTAAGCTACTGTCATTACCTGCATCTCTCTCTCTCTCTCTCTGTCTCTGTCTCATTGTGTCATGTGGATTACTGTTAATTTGTTATGCTGATCTGTTCTGTACGACATCTATTGCACGTCTGTCCGTCCTGGAAGAGGGATCCCTCCTCAGTTGCTCTTCCTGAGGTTTCTACCGTTTTTTTTTTTCCCATTAAAGGGGTTTTTTTTGGGGGGGGGGAGTTTTTCCTTATCCGCTGTGAGGGTCATAAGGACAGAGGGATGTCGTATGCTGTAAAGCCCTGTGAGGCAAATTGTGATTTGTGATATTGGGCTCTATAAATAAAATTGATTGATTGATTGATTGATTGATTCCACATCCATTGTGTATATAGTGTAAATACTCTTGTGTGTACAGTTCATTCTTTTTACTGCCTTACTTTTTTTATATATATATTTTTTGTATTTTAATCCAAAAAGATTGTGTGTATATACATACACATATTTGGTAACACTTTATATTAAGGTACTGTAATAAGCCTTAATTAATGCTTAATTAACAGTTAATGAACACTTAAAAAACAGAATAAGATGTTTATTACCATTAATTCAGTTTCAATTTCAATTTAATTTTATTTATAAAGCCCAATATCACAAATCACAATTTGCCACACAGGGCTTTACAGCATACGACATCCCTCTCTCCTTTGGACCCTCACAGCGGATAAGGAAAAACTCCCCTCAAAAAACCCTTTAACGGGGGAAAAAAACGGTAGAAACCTCAGGAAGAGCAACTGAGGAGGGATCCCTCTTCCAGGACAGACAGACGTGCAATAGATGTCGTACCGAACAGATCAGCATAATAAATTAACAGTAATCTGTATAACACAATGAGACAGAAAGAGAGACAGAGACAGAGAGAGATGCAGGACAGATGGTAATGACAGTAGCTTACAACAACATTAATGAAAGTAATAATATTATAGTTATAATTCTGGCTATTGTGGTACAGTATGTTGAAAGTATATATTAATATCTGAGCTGAGCTGTTAATAAGAGCATATTAATAGTTTATTAACCTTTATACGACACTGTTCCCACTTTAGATCCAGTAGCTGCAAAGATGCATTATGAGCTGTTAATAAGTGCATAATTAAGCATTTATTAACCGTAATATGACATTTATATTAACTTCTTATAGCCTCATTAATGTTAATAAATATCTTGTTAATATTGATTATAGAATAATTGTCTATAAACTCTTAAGGATGTTCTAGTACCCAATAATATCTTATAAGCCACTAATAAATATGTTGTATACCATTATAAACACTCATTAGGTTTTATTAATGTTAATAAACACCTTATTAATTTCATCTTATGGGGGCTTATAGTGTCTTATAAACCAGTAATAAATGTGGATATTATTCTATAATTAACCCTTATAAATTATAATTAATGTAAATAGACATGTTATTAATATTTAGTATAGGTTTATTAACTGTTACCAAAGTTTCTATTAAGTGCATATAAGTGCTCCTATAAGCAAAAATAACTGTCAGTTATGCTGTAATAAATCACTTATATAGTCTTATTAATGTTAATAAACATCTTATACCGTCTTATAAGTGCTCACTAACTGTTAATTGGTGCTTATTAAGCGTTAATTAACGCTTATTACAGTACCTTAATATAAAGTGTTACCACATATTTTCTATTTTTAATCTTCATATATGTATATATTTTTTTCTTAGTATACATTGTCACCCTCCACTTTCTGTCTGTGCTTTGAGCTGCTGTGACATGTGAATTTCCCCAGTGTGGGATCAATACAGTTGATCTTATCTTATCTTCTCTTATCTTATTAGTTAAGCTACGGCATGCCAATGGAGGCACTCGAGCCCAAAGTTGCTGACCCCTGGTTTATGCTTAGCCACATGGAAAACTGCAATCTGATGCAGAAAACAGCAAATTGCACTCAGCTGCAAAACTTTACAGGTGTGTTTGTGTTGTAATACCATGCTCAGTTCATGGTGCTATCAGCAGCTGAAATCCGTTCTTTGCAAATTTGTCCCTAATCAAAACTGGATTGGGTTAGACAGCTGATATAGAGGGTATCTCTTTCTGGACACTTCAATTCTCTGTTCCCTCCAAAAACAAAGGTTACAATATTGTAGCCCAAGTTCTACTAGGACAGAGGGAGCCCTCAACTGAACTCTGGGTAATACTCTTCTTCAATCACAAGCACTCATTTGCCTACTGAAATTTGCATGGATGTAGCCACTCAATCAGGACATGCCTACCTGGATACAAGCAGAGCCCACAGCATTTAAAGTAGTACAAGGTGGAGCCATGGCCTAACCAAACAGGGGTCAAAAGACAAGCAATGGAGACCTTGCACACCAGACTGACTTGGTCATTAAGGAGCACGGGAATATGTAGGTGCATCATGCCCTGGGGGGAGTTAGGTGCAACACAACTGACATACACCTAACACTTTTCACCAATCCTGTGTCGTTCCAGCGAGCACAGACCCTGAAAAGGAGCCAGACATGACAAGACACAGGGCAGGGCGTAGACCATGACGCTGACACACATATGTGCTTGACATTCACCCTGCCGAACAATGCGTGTAGAGTGTGCACAGACCCTGCCCTCCTGCCTATAAGCTTAGGAGCAAGCAGGTGGGGAGCACCAACAGGGCAGTTAGTTCACACTTTCTTTGCTGAGGTCAGAGCAAGCAGCAAAGCTGTCTTTAAAATGCCTTCAGAGAAGAACACTCCAGAGGCTTGTATGGATCTAGCCTCCTTTCCTCATCCCCTGTGCATCATCAACAAATGTGTGGAAGTGGCAGTTTAGCCGCTGCAACACCATGGCTTAAGGGTCGTCTTCTATCTTGACGACCTCATCCTCATGTCCAAGTTCATGGAACGGGCAATGTATCACACAACCCGGTTGATTTTATACCTAAACAAGTTGGGGTTTGCCATGAACTGGGAGAAGTGTAGCCCCCTACTATACCAACAGGTGGAGTTTCTGGGGACTGTGCTTGATGCACGCAAGCTGTGGGCTACTTTGTCACAGCACAGATGGACAACCCTACAGCATGCAATTGTCAAACTGTGGAGGGGTGTGACAGTGACCCCGTTAACTGTTATGCAGTAGCACTGCTGGGGCTGCTGCACTTGCAGAGCCTGTAGGGTGTCATCCTGGTCAGTGGTGTCATCCTGGTCAGTGGTGTAGTGCAGGGTTTCCCCAGGTATGTGGAGTATACCCACCTCTTTTTCTGGCTGTTTATAATATACCCACCTATCAACCACACCACTAACCCCAGTCCTTTTTGGGGAAGAGTCTCAACCACACGTGATGGGAGCCTCCTGTGACCAGACATTACACAGCTCACTGTAGCAACACCTTAAATCAGATTATTAATTTGGCTGATGATGCGGTCCAAAATGTCTTTCAAAATGGCATTTAGCTGAGGGGAAACAAGCAAAATGCCCAATACACCCAGTTTGTTAGCAGCCAAGGCTAGTTGTGCTCCCAGCTGAAATATCTAGTCAGATCACTCCAGTGTCTCTTTGTCATGCAGCAGCAGCTGTCGAGGCTTTCTGTTCTCTGACCAGCCAGCTTATTGCGGAAGCAGGTGGGCCACCAGGCTGTTGAGGGGATGCATGCTGGGTTAAACTTCTCCATGCGACCCTGCACCCTGAAAAAATCCACCATATCAGCAACCAGGGCTCTTGTCTTTTAGCAGCTGCTGCTTGGAAGCTTCAGTACATTAACAGGTGTCTGGAGGAGGGGGTGAGATAAAAAGCCACACAAGGTGGGTGAGCCTGATCATAATAAAGATGACAGGGGCACTGGTTTCCTGCAGGACACCTATGTACTGGACATTGATGAAACATTTTCAGAATTTGCAAATTAAGCTGTTTTCTCAGTCGTGATGATCAGAGGTGGCAGTTGAGTGTTGGCAGTTGGAGTGGGGGTCTCAAAGCGATCAATCTTGAACTATGCTCACTCTCGTGGTGAAGAGATCAGGCCTTGCAGGCTTATGGCTACTGAACACCACTCTCTGCATGGTCTGCACCTAAGCACTGACAAGGTTCCTGAAATGGCAATTGCCATTGCTAACAGAGAGCAGGGTGGTGGACAGTGTTGTGGCACTGCCTTATATACCATGGGCTGCACATGTATTCAGATAGGCACTTCTTGATTGCCTGGCTACATGATAAAACCCACTGACAAATGTCAGTGGGTTTATGGGTGCTTGTTAATGGAGGAGAGTATTACCCAAAGAGTCCAGTAGGGGGCAAAGCTTGCGTAAGACAGAACAGCAGTTTCTGCAGTTTTCAAGACTATTGCAATTGTTCAACCGCACAAATTTGCATGCCGACGATCACCAAATTTGATTTACTACCCTTCTGTGATGGAATCCACTGGCAGCCATTATTATTATCATTATATTATCGTTAAAACTAACTTATTCTGAAATTTGGCTGGTATAAATATTGCTCCTCTTTGTCTGTGCCAAAGAGAAAAGTTGCATATCGTAGCTACCCAAACAAAGAATACCTTCAACAGTCATGCAACCAAAAGATCTTCTGTTGGGTTTACGAAACCCTTTCAACACTGAATTGTGTCAGAATTACAACTGTTTGTTACCAGCTTGTTACCAAAGCAAATGTTGCTCATGTCCACTGTTTTTATCCTCTGGAAGACTACAAATATAATGACTCTGCTTTGATCTATAGCTTCTCCCATTCATTATTTGTTTCTCTACATGTTACTGGAAAAAATGCTTTGATGCATTCCTGAGTAATTTCTTTTCTCCTCTAATGGATTCTTAACCTATACTTGGCCTGATTGTCTGAAAATACTTGGTCCAAATTAACAAAGCATTAATGCAGGTTAGTGACAACAGCACTTTGCTAAACTGCAGATAGATTCTTAACACAGTCTGAGAACTTTGGTCAACTGACTGACTAGAGATGGTTTTTAACTTGCCACATAACTGAATGTAGTCCACAGGCTCCACAACGGAAATGTCTGAAGTGAAATCTTAGTATACTATATTTGAAATTTAACATGTAGTACAGTCACTGGAAATTTATTCCACAGCAGATATGCTGATTCCTAAGGAGATAATATGTACAATGCACACACTAAATCAAAGTTATTAGTGACAACTCTTTTATTTTCTTTCAGACTGCAAATGTTAAGGTTGTATGATCATGTTTCATGTATGAAAGCACAGAAAAAAAGTTATTTCACTGATTTCTTTAAGCAAGACAATGCAGCTTTTGAAATAAGAAATTGCACTTTGTTTTCTTACAAATAAAAAGAAGTCCCAGGCAATAAATGCTTAATACACTCACTCAGACATTTTGCTACTACAGTCTTACTTGCTTTGGTATGGCCAGTAGCTTATGGTGGCTAATGTTAGATAGCATTAGCAAACACAGTAGATAGCACATAACTGAAACTGACAAAAGTGATTTCACTGATTTTATGACACTTCAGTATTTTTAGAATTTTAGCGTGTACCTTTATATTCACACAATGCCTCCCCTGAATGGCAACTGCCCAAATATGGCTTAGCAACCACACCTAGGCATGGCAGGACTGATAACCTTTGGACTTCTTCACATGATGAAACAGAGTGTACAAGGCTTGAATAAGGACCATACCTGATATCCCAAGAGCAAAGGTGGCCTAAGAGGATTAACCTATTTGTCTGTCTGATCTAACATTAATAGCAAATGTTAGCATTCCTGGCATTTAGCTTACTTCCAACAGTAATGACCTAGACTTTATCTTGAAAATTCATAGGTAAGTAGCATATGATTAATTACATTTTGCGCAGTTATATGTTACATGAAAAAGAAACCCGCTGTGTGTACAAGTGGAACAACCCATGTGAGAGTTGGTCCTGGATGCAACCGCATCTCTGTCTGTCCCTGTCTTACTGTTTGTTAGATTTGGGAAATTTACACTCCTTTATCTCTTGTAAAGCTTGTTACCTAAGATAGTGTTACTTTTGGTTAGTGTTACATACGAAGTCAGTGACTACGGATCTTTAAACTGAACAAAGTGAGGTAAATCAGCAAAGTAATTTGCAGCCTAATCTAAAAACTAAAAACCTTTATTCTTGACATATAACATACCGTACAACGTAAATTAAAAGCCTAGTCCCAATTAAACACCCAGTCCCTTTCACTAGCCTGATGAACCTACACATTTTAACAAATAAAGGCCTGTCTCAATTAGATGCCTGCTCTGGTTGCCAAGCAGTTCATTATCACAGAAGTTCTTTGGATGTATAAAACTGGATTGTTGACTACCCACTTGAGCTAATGTTAGTTAGCTGTTTAGATCACACATGCAAATATAAATGTTTAGACTTTTGTCAATATGGAGATACTACACATCATTAGCTCAGTTAATTTTATTTTACTGAAACCTTGAACACCAGAGAAGATCATAATTCATTCAGATTTACCGGCATGACAAAAAACAAGTGGTGACTCGGTCATAAAGTCAGAATATGTGTCCATCCCTCGATTACCTGGTAAGTTATTTATATTCCTTCAGTCCTTAAGGATCCACTGATCAAAAGAATCAAAAGTGTTTTTCCTAAAAATTAATCCAAGTTATAAATATTTTTTTAACAGGACACAGAAGTGTTGTGCCGGTGTGCTGGTGTGCCAGGTGCCGTTATCCTCAGGTGCCATATAACTGGTGTCAAAACATAACTGATATGTTATTCGAAGACTTATTTTTATACAGGTAATATTCAAACTGGCTCAAATAAACAAACTGATTGTATTTCCCATCTTTGCTAAACAACAGTTTTGTGTAAAAGGAATAAAAGGCCTGTCACCTATAGCCACCTTTCGTGTTTCTTGTCCAAGCAGGCTATGTTTCTCAGTAGTAAGCACCTGAACAGGGCTATGTTTGAACAAGTTTGTTTGAGCTCATACTCATCATAATGTACTGTACTGCTAGGGCTATTGGCTACCCATAACAAAACAGCAATACTACTTCTTTGGTTCTATGTATTCAGCATGTTTCATAAACTCATTATGATGCTGAATTTGTGCCTGGGTCATGTAGTTTTAGCCTCAGGTTTTTAGCAAGATAAAGTATTGTGTTTGTAGGCATGTAGGCCAATGTATTCTTGGCCAAACAGAATTTAGCTGAAGACAGTTTTGAACCACCTTCCTAGCGAGAGCTGAGACAGCCTGGGGCAGTTGCCATTTCAGGTGGCAAAATTGATAGTTTCAGTTAAAACTGAGAAAACAGTTTTGCATGTTGTATTGTGGTAAAGGACCAGCTGTCTCACGAATTCCTATGAATTTTCACCGATAAATCTTTCACCATTATTAAGCTCAGCAAGGGTCAACTGCTACTTGTGGCTTCAGTGGTCGTTGTTCATCAAAAGTTACATAGGCTCGCTTTAAAGATAATAATTTCAGTACAGCCATTTTAGGCTGAATTGAGTTGCACGGAAGGTAAGAAAGGTATTCAATTTTGTATAGATAGAAATGATGACTTCAAAGTAGAGAGTCAAGCACTTGAATGAAGCAGTATCTAGACAGCCAAGGGCACCTTGCAGGATTAAATGTTCAGGGAGCTCCCAATCTATTTGTCTTAAATGAAGGCCAGCCACAGCATGGTCAGGGCCATCAGCAGCAGCCCTGACAGAAAGAAAGACATCCGGGAATGCTTGAGCCTGGCTGGGTTTAACTCACATGGGTTAACCAAGCTCCTCTTCTCATCTGGCACATTGATAGCCACCTTTAGAGTGTGACCATGAGCTTGTTCCTCCTCTTCCATTTCATCCTCCTCCTCATCAACCCAATCAACCTCACCGTCCTCCTCATCTTCTTCCAGCAGGCAGTCATGTCTGGACAGCGGTGGTCCCAGTGGTGCTGGGGACAAACTACTTGCTCTTACCTTGTGTCCGAACAGAGACTGCCTTCCTCGCTGTGCTCAGCAGTGGCAGACCAAGAGAGACAGATAACAATGAACAGACAAGTGGGATATGGTCAACTGACAAGTGGAGGAAAGGGATAGAAGGATGAGGAGATGGAGGAAGGGGGTGTTGGAGAGAAGGTACAGGAAAGGGAGGGTTGTGTAGCATGGAGGGAGCATGGTTTTGAAAGATGTCTCTTGCAGCTTTTAAATTAGGTTGTTTGTGATGTTGTCTGACAGGGAAAAAGTAACACAAACAGACAATTCACCTTTAATGTGGTTACTCTATTAGCTTTGTAAAGCCCAACCCAAGTGAGTTCAAAATCTTTATGCAAAAGGTTTAGATGCTGAGTGGCTTACTGTCATATGAAACAATGTAAATCTGGTCCTACCTCTCTGTGGTTACAACTGTGACAGCAGTATAAACTTGGGGTGTAACAATCCATCAGTGTGGGTGGTTATATTGATTCAATGATTAACAATCCAATATCACTGATGCAAAGCGAAAACATCGATCCATATCGTCATCTTAAGGTTACACCTTTATTGTGAAATTCTATGCCACTGTCAAACAGCAGCAAGCAGATGGCAAGCAGCCAAGAGAATGATGATATGGATAACGTTATTTACTAGGGAATAAATCAGCAGGGGAGAAATATGTTTGATTTTGCAGAAAATATGGTCAATAGACAAAACACATGCCGCATGTAAACAATGCCATTATGAGATAAAACACAGCATAACATTATTTTCCTGGCTGGGCATCTCACTCCACTAACTTCTCACTACAGCAACATCAGCTGGTCTGTTTCAACAATGTTCAGCTGAAAAAAAGTGCATGCAGGCTAAAATTCAACCATGCTGCTCTGTCAGGCGATGCAGTGACTTAAACCAATGATGATTAAGAAAAGGTATGAATAACATGTGTAATTTGTAGGGATGGGGGGGGGGGGGGGGTGCTGAGTATCTGTTGCTTTATTATACAAACTATATTATTAATATTACAAATAAAAGTCAGCTTTTGGTCTACTAGAATAATATGATCATTTCTTTTTCAGTCCACGAGATACATTTCACTGCATTAAAATGGCATAAGTGTGATTAACAGACTGAAAACTTTATTTAATTAGATAAAACAGATGAATAAGTTTTCCTTTGGAGACAGTCGAAATAAAAGGTAATTAATCACAATACAGTATATCGTTTTTTTTCTGTGAATCTTGACAGTTATTATTGAGCTGAATATATTACTTTTGTAAATGATGTTGATGTTAATCCATGTTTTATGGCTGCTGGGAGAAGTCTGACTTTGAGTTTTATGTAAAAAAGATTATAGGTAGGTTGTGTTAGTGGAGTCAATTTAAAGAAAACTTTAAAACTGCACTTAAGCTGTTACAATTATTTACCATTATTAATGTGTTGTTTTTATCTTTTACGGCCAAAAGCAAAAAAGAAAGGGGTGACAGCTTCTTCTGTAAGCGACTGTGTTAAATGGGCAGGTGATATTGTCTGATAAATCACAGGCTACTGTATCGCATCAAACTGAAATCATATCATGGCAGACTTTGTAATTTTAGCAAATATTGTATCGTTGTCCAATGAATCAATATAATATCGTATCATGATGAAACTAGTGATTTACACCCCTAGTATGAACTACTCTGTGTGAAATCAAAATCTGAGGATTAATAAATAAATCTGCTCCATGGTATGAAGAGGAGAGGCATTCTCTGGCAGCTGAAAAGCTAGCTCGTGCATACAATTTTGGCAGTGCAAATAAGTGCCAAAAGGAAGAAGGACAGAGCAGAAAAATTCCTGGTATGAGCTGGCAAAACCATGACATGTCATCTGCACAGATTTGTAATGCACCCACAGCTTGTCCATTGTCTTGGCATCTCACATGGCAGAAACTTCGGAGGAGCTTGCCATGAAACATTGTTTAGGTAATTCCGCATAATAGTGATGATGGGGACGTAGTATTGCACACAAAGCAAGATCTGCAATTAGCCTGCAAAAATCTAACAGCTTAGGGAGAATCTGGGAATATTAAACTGGCGGATGGTGATGCAATGGAAACTATTTCTAATTTTCCTTCTTATGTGTCATCATAATTTCCAGCATTCAGTGCTCATTGTGCCTCAGGCTTTCAGCAAAAAAGTGCTGTTATGGCTGGATTTTTGAGTATTAAAAAAGGAATATTTGATTATTGTGCAGAAACTTATGTCTGGGATAGAAACTGTGTCTTCAAGTTGTGGGCAGAGAAGGGTCGAGAGCCAGAGGGAAACACAGGCAGGTCAGAGGACTGAGATCCTCTCTGACCTTCAGAGTCATTGTCTGAGCGTACAGTAAAGGATGGTGGAGGTTTTGGGGAAGAGGATTGAGTTGGTGGGGATTTTACTGGGGAAACAGGCCCAGACTTTAAAGGGAAAGGGAAACAAGAGGATGGCAGAGGTGGAAGAGGTACAAGACAGAGACACAGAAAAACACATAAAGACATCCAGGAAGGGATAGATACAGGGAGGATTGGAGGGTGAGACAGATGAGGAGGAAGGGAGGAGGAGGGGTCAGTCCTCTGGCTAGTAATCATTTGCCTGTAGCTTGTTTTCTTATGTTCTTTGGCTCTTCAGTCTTTCACTGATCATTTAAGAGACATGAATCATGCAGATACATTATCAGGATTATGGGATTGATTAGCAGATCAAGTAAGATGACAAAGCTTGCAGCAGCCATTCATAGAGCAAAGAGTTAAAGGGGAAGGGTTCCAGGACACATATATAGGTGCCAGTATGCTTCAAACAAAGTGGTTGTCATATCATTGATGCGTGCTGAAACCACGTTTCCATTGTGGTTTTTGTGTGTCCAACAATATTTGTATCTTTTCCAAGACTGACAATGATGCGCACTTTACAAAGCAATTGGACAGGTGTGTGGAGTTGAGATGAGATGCAATTCCTCACAAGCTTTTTTTTTTTTTTTCAAATTTTTACACAACTACTTCTGTCACTTTTGTGAAAAGCTGAGTACAACACACAACAAAGACTGTTCCAGAGTGTGCACCCTTGTCCACATTTGTTTGTTTCATCATATCTTGTCCATCTTCATGGCTGCAGGCTTTATACCTTTCAGTGTCAGAGTGTTTCCGTTCAGGTAGGAACGCTTTTGCCTTCAGAACAGGATACACAGGAAGGCAATGCAGCCACTTAAAAAATATAGAAAACAAAGAAGGAAATATTAAAAAGCCTTTATTGTAGTGGCTAAATCATTAAGATAGCCAGCTTTTCGACCACTGCAGGTCTTCGGCCGGGGCGTTTTCAAAGCCCACATTTCAAAAACATTGTTTTTAAAGCCCTGACGAAGACCTGCAGTGGTCAAAACATGTTTGCTCTTTTAATGATTTAGCCACTACAATAAAGGCTTTTAAATGTTTCCTTCCTTGTTTTCTACATTTTTGGGGTGTCTGGATTGCCTTGTTCTGTATTCTGTTGTTTCCTGTTCTCCATGCACACCTGACACAAAGTTTTGATCTACGTTTGATTATGCATAGCAACCAGTCGTCTCTCTCTTTTTCTAAGCTCCAACAATACCTTACATCAGCTTGTTGGCTTGAAGCATACTGAACCTTCTCGGCTGCAGCCAAGCACAGTCTAGTTAGGTTGGAGAGCTGCTTGTTTAAAGTAAGCTATGGCAACAGCCACCATGTGCCATTCTTTAAATTGATCATAGAGACACACACTGGACAGGGTTGATACGCAGCCTGTCAGAAAGCACCAGATCCAAGGACCACTCCCTCAGTCATGCCATCAACTACTCTGTACAGAGGTACAGCTGTGGACATCCTCCCTGTCACACATATACACACACACATGCCATCTTCACACCAGCAAATCTGAAAAAGAATGTGCCAATCAGTGTCCATCTGTGACTGCAGTTCCAGTCATGCTAAAGCAGTGGGATGATATGAAGGAAGCCAGCAGCGGAGGATCACTGTACAGTTTTAGATGATAAAGTGCAAGTGCCATAGTCTTCATGGATAACAACAACATTTATATTCAGTACTAAACATATATACAGTATGTACCTTGCCAATAATGTTTTCCATGCAAGTCTGTACACATTAACAGTTAAAACATTGGGAATATACAGTGTGACTCCTGAAGATTGATATCTAGCCATACAGAGCAAGCAACTGTAGGGCCCTAGAGGTTGAAGACTGTCTTTGCTGTGATTACTGTGTGGTAGTTTGACGAATGTAATGAGATTGGTAATGAACACTTCAATAAAAGCTAAAAGGCTCTGTTTTTTAACAGTTCCTGAGTTTCTACCTTTAAGAGGGACCCTAAGTTAAAATCTAATTCAAATGTCTTTAATATTCCATTTAATATTATGGTTACATAGTGCCTGTTCTAACACAAATGTGTAAATGTTTTATCTGAATTTGTGACTTTAGGGCCATGGAAGTAAAACTGAGTTGACTTGTCAAGGGGTGTTGATCACAAATTACTTAGTCACTCACAGTAAATCTAGGGCAGGGCAGGATTCCAACTTAGAGATACAGCTCAGCTCCTGACCATAGCTCTTGTTCAATGCACTCATTGTTAAAGGAGCAATAAGCGAAATTCATCATTTATAGATTGAAGGAATTAAAAATTGCTATGTGAAGAACTAGAGGTGTAATTTCATCTGGAGTATAGCATGACCTCACACAACCTCTCTCTGTGTTGATCTCCAGCCCCTTGTTTACAAGCTGGTCCAGCTGCGCGTTCATGTACATTCATGTGAACCTCCCCCCCCCACCCCCCAGAGCCTTTGGCCCTCCTTCCCTATAAAAAGCTACAGCTAGTGAGCAATGGCAGCGCTATTTTCGAAGTGAAATAGCGGAGTCAAATGTCTGTTTTAATTAGTGTTACAGTAATGTTAGGCACATCTCGCTATGTTAATTCAATTAATTTTAATGTTACAATCGTAGCATGGGTTAATGTCCGGAGCTTGAGTTATTAGCGGCTCTGTCCCAGCAATGGGTCAGGCGTTACGATTGTGTTAGGTGAGTAGCCCGGCAGCCCAGCTAAAATTTGCAATTAGCATTGTAAAATGTAGCCCGGCGGGCAGCCTGGCGGGCTGTGTTTAGCTATTTCCCTGCGCCTACTTCAGTGATGATGGTACCTGTAATAAATGTAATATACTTGCTGAGATGGAGGTGAGGCTCAGTGACTAGAAGAGCTGGTAAAAGCGTGCCATAGCTGTAAGTTACTCAAGTAGCCGTAGTAGCTCTAGTGCTAACTCCAGGAGCTAACGCTAACGTCCCTACTCTTCTCCGTGAGCCTGGGAGAACTGCCCATTGGTTCGACAGCCCATTGGTTCGACATCCCATTGTTCCGACCATATTAAACTCATTGTTCCGAAGTCCGTTCCGAAATCATCATGATGCCCTGTGGTTAAGGTCTGGTTAGGTTTAGGCACAAAAACCACTTGGTTAGGGTCAGGAAAAGATCCTGGTGTGGGTTAAAATGAAAAAGAAAGTGACAAACACATAAGCCGTGAGCCTGCTTCGCCTTAAGCCGGTTGCGGCGCACCATACGCCCACTGCAAGCCGTTCAGCACCGTGAACAGTCAGACCAATGGGCTGTCGAACCAATGACATGGACCCAAGCCTGGCGGGCTCATGGAGAAAAGTAGGGACGTTAGCGTGGCAGCCGACTAGTGCTAACGCAAACGTCCCTACTCTTCTCGGGGTCATCCCTGTGTTCCCTGGGTTCTATGTTCCCCATTTAACCCTGCAAAAAGGTTCTATGTTCCCCGCTTACACATAAAAGGTTCTATGTTTCCCTGGTTCTATGTTTCCCTCTTACTAAAAAAAGGTTCTGTGTTCCCCGCTTATCCAAAAAAGGCAGGAAACATAGCAGTTGCATTAATATGTTGTTTTAACATCTCTAAACACACACACAACGGAACATAATGAGGAGAAATTACAATCAGAAACTTACCCTTTGGGCGATCTATGGTGGGCAATCTGGGCAATTATATCCTTTACAGAAGGTTTTTTAATCAAGCCGTTAAATGCAGTGTTTCAGTCAGTGCAGATTTCTTCGAGCAGCCAAAGACCAACTGGTAAGAAAAGAATAATTCTCATGGCCGAAATAAAGATAAATAAGCTGTTAAGTGCAGCGTTTTTTCAGGAACTCTGTTCAGTAAATCCACCATGATTATTTATTAGTTTTGTGATAAAAATAAATGCGTCTATGTTGTTGATCATGGATGTTGATATCACCTGTTTAGTTCGGTCCTTCGACCAATCAGAATTCTTCCTCTCTTGTTTTTATGACGGTAGCGTCAGGAGCAGCCAAAGACCGCCTGGTGGCAAGATAGTTATCTACCAGTGTTTGTAAACAAAAGAATATTGATCATGACCGAAATAAAGATAAATAATTATGTACAGTTAATGTGTTTCCCCGTTTGCTTATGGGTACAGGGAAAAATGTATGAAACACATAGTTTACATAGTTTAGTTTATTTAAAGCAGAACTTACAGGCATGGACGTTAATATGAGACAGGACAAAAACAGGAAGTGACGCTACTTGCACAACTGGAAGTTCAACATCGTGGCCATGAAACAAGTCAAACTTCTCAAACTACACCCTTGTGTGGCTTGATGGGCTGTACGACACATTAGGAGGAGACAGAGAACCACCTCCATCCTTCCTGACACTAAGGTCTGTTATGGCCAGAGCCAGAGCTACTGTAATGCCCCCCATCCCAGCTACAGTTACTGATGTACGTATCCAAGGTCTGTGGGCTGAGACATGGGGCAGAAACAACTTCCTGTTGCATCAAGATGATGAGTGGGGGATAGCAGTCTTTGCCACAGAGAACAACCTGAGACAGCTGCAACGTTGTAGGACAGTATATATGGATGCAACATTCAAGTCATGCCCACGCCCCTACAACCAGCTCTTCACTATACTTGGGGATGTCCATAACTTTGTTGTCCACCCTTGTGCACGTCCTGATGGAGCAACGCACAACTGGACACTACTGTCAGGTGTTCCAGTCTGTGAAGGCTGCAGCAAGGAGAATCACTCACCACCATTGCCAGAGCAAACTATTACTCAGCATTAATAGAAGACAATAAGAACAACCCCAGGTTTCTTTTCAGCACTGTAGCCAGGCTGACTGAGAGTCAAAACTCTATTGAGCCTTGTATTCCTTTAGCCCTTAGCAGTAATGATTTTATGAGCTTTTTTAATGACAAAATTCTAACTATTAGAGGCAAAATTCATGACCTCCTGTCCTCAGATAGTACCTATCATACCTCAAACACAGCTGTAAAACCTAATATATATTTAGATTGCTTCTCCCCAATTCCCCAACATAGAACTTTTTTTACAGGGTTAAATGAGGAACATAGAACCCGGGGAGCATAGAACCCGGGGAACATAGATACGCTCCCCTCTTCTCCGTGAGCCTGGTGGGCTCACAGCCCTGGCTCACAGAGAAGAGTAGGGACGTTAGCGTGGCAGCCGACTAGTGCTAACGCTAACAGGAAAGCAGGGAAATAGCTAAACACAGCAGAGACTGAGAGTGAGTGAAAGACATCACTAACTGCTAAACTAAGCCAAACTAAATTGGCTGTTTAGGTTTTATTTCCTCGCCCCTGTGGCGAGTGAATCTGCCTGTAGTGAAACCGGGGCTAACCGGTGCTTCCTCCTCAGGCTCCACTTCACTCAGCTGCCAGCACAGCCAGTTGGCCTCCGCTAGCTCTCTGTTTGGATCCAACCAGAGCACCAAGCCCTGGTTTGTTATTCAGGTTAATGTGGGAAGAAGCAGCGGGTATATCGGGCAGCTGAGTGAAGTGGAGCCTGCGGAAAAAACACCGGGACCGTCTGGATGTAATAGCCCGTGGAGAGGCTGCATCCTCGGCTGCACAGATGAGGTGAGTGGGGTGGGGGGTGGAGAGCAGAGGTAGAGGGAGGAGTGGCTCATGACACACTTTGTTTTGGTCTACAGGCAGTGCACAACAGCAAACCTAGCAGTGAAACAATTTCGCTTTTTGCCCCTTTAAGTGGCTTTGGGCAAAAGCATCTACTGAGTGATTGGCTCATGTAATGTAATGTAATGTAATGGCTCACAGCCATTGCATTAGTATGAAAAATCATCATTTAACAACACTGTTTCAAGGCACTCTATCTGAAGTAGCTCTTGTAGGATGCACATGTTATGGTCTATGAAAATACATTTTTATGCTCGTCAAGCATTTCCTAAAAGCACACATTATTAAACCAAATTAACAAGTTATTAAAGTGAGTGTACAGACGGGCTCAGTGTAGGAAAATGTGTGCATGAATTTAACTGTGCAAACTGAGCCAACACTTAAGGGGAATCCCTAAACATGTCTTTATCCCAGGACCTCTATAATGTGCATAGCCTATTCAAAAATAAAAACGAGAAATTATATTTGTTTTCAAAATGTTTTTAAGTAATGCAATACAACTGAAATCACACACTAACAGGTATCCAATATATTATTTTTTCCTACCATAGCACCAGTGTTGGGAAGGTTTCTTTTCAGATGTAATAGGTGAGGGATTACTAGTTACCATGTTAAAAATGTTTAAAAAAAGTAATATAACTTTTATAATTGCTTCATCATAGTAATGTAACTTATTACATTTTATTACTTTTTGATTACTTCTCTAACGAATGTTTTAAACTGGGCAACAAAATTGAAAATTTTCTAGGAAGAGGCTGGGTCAAAAGCAGGCAGTACTGCACTGCGAAAAAACGCAAAGCAACAGAATGAGTGGTAGATTCTCCATATACACATTCTACTGAAAAGAACAGATTCAGATGAAACCCCTTTGTAATCACCAACATTTTAATTAGTAGCTGTAATTAATTATGTTTTTTTCAGTAACTGTAGCTGATCATGATTATATTTCTTTTGTAATTTTATGACATGTAACTAGTTACTTCCAATACTGCATATGACCCTTGGTGATATGATAAACATGACACAAAAACTGGCAGCGGCTCCTACTGTGGGCTTGACGTCTACTTGAATCAGTCAGTACGTTTCCATGACATTAGAGAAAACACATTTTTTGTGTTAGTCCAACTAAAACCAGACTTTTAAAATACATGTAGACATGTTAATTGGACTGAAAACGTACTAAATTGAATTTCTCAAAGTCGGACTAACATACCCACATAATGCAATTGGGAGTTAAATTACTCTTTCATGTATACAGTCAATTGGACCCAAACTGGCCAAGGCGCTCTGCCCAGCATCCACAGTTTGCGCCCCAGGCTTTGACCCAGAAGTTGAATAGCATTAAATGTATAATAGAAGAAGAAGCTGGTAACAACATGGTGAAATCTACATTCAGAGCCATGCATTTTTAGATGGACGAGGAGACACAGATCATGCTATGTCAGCTGAAAGAGTTAAGTATTTGAAAATACATGGATGGGAGGAAAACATGGAATGGCGATTGTTTGTTTGGTCTGTAGAAGGTCAGTCGGAAAAAGGTCCAATACTAGCAAGCTAAAAGGGGGCATATCTGCACCTATTGTAGAGGAGTCGGATATACTTTTGTCAATAAATCGTTCTACTGTGCTTATACACTGGGACAAGGACAGCAGTCTAATTAAATGGCTTAGTCAAGCTATACCTTCGCTCCACTTAACTGTGCATGGAAACGTGTCGACTCTCCTGGCCCAAGTGTCTTTACTTCCTGAAAATCTAACTGAGGCTGCAGTTAGTGGTGTATAACCTGCTAGTTAGTCGGCTAGCACACTGAGTTAAAAACAAAAATATTCAAGCTACAACTCAATGCAGTAGAGAGTATAATTTTACATTTTAGAAAAAATACTCTAGTTTGACATGTTACCTCGAGTCAGGAAGCAAGAACTACAGAAGATTAATCTCTGTGTGTTTGCAGCACAGGGGAAACTTGTAGCATAGCCAATGACATAAAAACAACACAGTGGCTTTAAACCGACAGCTTCTATGTGGATGATCTGACACTGTAGATGAAATAATGTCTACTCAACAGTAATCAACTGTACTGCTGAAGTACACAGGTTGGTGGACTCACCGCTGGTTGCAGCTGGCCATTGATGCTCGCTGTGCGAAAGGGGGAGTTGGTGGACAGACGCTTGTCCCACTCACTGGGTCGAGGCTCTGGTACAGACTCCATAAAACTCCTCTTCAGCTCGCTGATGCTAGTGTGGTGACGCATGATCTCAGTCTGGGTCTTATCCAGGTCCTTCAACAAGAATGTACAAGTCAGACTAGGTAGATGAAAGGGAAACAAGAACAGAAAATGATTAAATAAAGTTGTGAAAGAAAGGAAGAGGGAAAAGGAAGTGAAAAGAACATACAGAAGATAAATATATGGGTAAAGAAGGGTAACACATAGCCAAAAATAATAAATCACCCAGACTGAAAAAGAGCACGCTCAGTTCTTTGACTGAGCCTGCCTATTCCCAATCACATGCTAAGGTCAAGGAAGAATATATTATTCAGACAAACCAGACACCAGACTGCATGGGAAGGAGTCATCATTTGTCTCCTGTAATCTGTCATCCATATTTGAGCCCAGCAGCAGTCAATGATATTTGGAGTTTACAGCCATTTCTAAATTTCTCGTGTGGGTTATGACAACATAAATAAAGCAGTGGAGACACAGAGGATGTTTCAAATTGTGTTCACTAAGGCATCAGTTCATTGATTATGGCTTCCATCACAGCCAGCAGACGTGGAAAACAGAAGGTGTCATGTTTCTCTGAAAAACCTGGATATGATGAGCTGGTCTGACAGAACCAAAGCAAGGAAGGGAAACATCCAACCTCAGCCGAGTGCAGGACAAAGGAAGCATCGAATGGAAAAGAAGAGGTGTGTAGTTTGTACACTGAGTATTGCAAGATCAAAAAAGTATTAAAACTATGAAGACACAAAGTGTGAGAAATAAAGAGAAAAGTGTATGAATGTTTTGCCTGCTGTCTTTAAGGTCAAGATTAAACTATTTACATACTGTTTAGGCTACAGCCTTTTTAGGTATACAGCTATTGTTTTTGTATGATAGGTGTTATTTCGCATCACATGATCACCTTATGCCGGGTTCAAACTACACAGTGTAAGCCTGACGATAGCCGACACAGCGTTGTACGGTGTCGGCTTGGATCATGAACAACAATGAGTGTCGTACACGATAATCCATAGTTTTCTTGTGTAGTGTGTCACAGTAGACGACAACCGATGCCGCATTTGGGACGCCTCACAACGTCCTGACAGAAAGCCGAGCAAGATTGATTTTCTTTTTGTCTTCTTTTTGATCCGTCACAGCTGTCACTTTGACCAATAGGAACACAGAGTGATCTGCTCCCGTAGATAACTGTATGGCAACAACACCCCAGCCTTTTTGATATTACCACTAGGGGTGTTACCACAACAAAGTAAAAAGGAAAAATGATGGTGTGAAACAGCAGAGACTTTTTAACAACCCAGTGAGTACTGCCATTAGCATCAAGAATGTAATTTCTTCTTGATGGAGATGGATATAGAGGAATAAAATTAAAAAATAGGGGAGGGACTTTTACTTACCACAACTGCAGAGGGTACCAACTTCATTTGAAACAGAGTACATTAGGCCTTTATTTCCAGACACGGGCCTTTATTTTATTTTTTTAGGTTTTTATTGTAAAACATTTGCAGGACCTTGTGGAGAATTCAGTGACTTGCATAGTTTTTACACGGTATTTCAAATGTAGCTCCTGCCATCTGGTGGCACTTTTTATATTGCTACAATAATATTTTGGCTGGGATATGAACAGCCACTGTGACAAAAATAACAGTGATGATAATAAAAATAGGACAAGAATCATCCGATGACATCATGCATGTTGTGAAAGACAACCAACGATGATTGGTCATGGACCATCATGTGGTCTGTCATGTCTGTCGGCCAAGTCACGGCAATATTTTATGACTCCATAATCACCTAATCTAAAATAGTGACTGTCAGAACAGACAAAAATGTTGTGTAGTCTGAACCCGGCAATACAGAGCTATCATTTCATCTATACACACAGCCTTCTCAGTAATCACATCAATGATGACCCAGCCAAGACATTTAAGATACAACGTTGATGTTTGCAGTATTCAGTGTGCAGACCTCCTCTTTTTTTCCATTGAATCATAATTGTGAATGTATTCTTAATGATCAAACACCATGACAATGACTAAATATTGTGCTTGCAATTTTAAACTAGACTCAAGGCTAGTTTTTTTTTTTTTTTTTTTGCTATTTTAATGTTTGCACTGTTTGCTCTGTTTTCTTAATGTTGTTTTCTACATCTATTCTATTTTTACTATTGATGTTGTTTTAACTCTGTACCCACCCATGTGCAGCACTTTGGTCAACTGCCGTCGTTTTAAATGTGCTCTAGAAATAAATCCTGACTTGACTTGACTGACTAGGATGTAGCTGTAAGCTAAGCTAAGCGAAACACGTCCTGGAGCTCCAGTTTCTCTTTATTGGAACAAGAGATGAAATTGATCTGCTCTTCAGGGTTTGATGGTTAGCAAGCTATTTCCTAAAATTTCCAAATGTTGTTTTCATTATGTGAAGCCATGTGAAATAACAGTGTGATAGTGGCCATTAAGTAGTGCTTAAATAAGTGCATATACTATTTCATAGGTGGTACGTAGGCTGAATTGGAGAAGCAAATGCACACAGTATAGACACATGAGGAGGGGGGTGACACGTCGCATGAGTAGTACCCTGAGACTGTACCCAGAACCAACTTAATGAGGTACAGAAATGCTGTAAGGCGAGATTGCTACCAATAACAGGAATCCCTGTGGGTTTTTCACACTGAGTCATCCCTTTTACACTACATGTAGGCCTTTGTTTCAATAGCAACATGGAATATGTATAATTTACTAATGCAGCTTTAAAAGGGAAATTCACCAATATACTTTTCAGAGCAGCAGTAATCACATCATCCCTCTCTTCTGAACGATACAAACCCAGCACAGAATGGCACAGCGATCAGTAATCATAGCTATACACGTTCACATACATAGTAAATACAGTAGAGGCACTGCAAGGGAGTAACCGTAAAACTTCAATTAAAAGACTAGTCCCTCTTACTAGCCTGGTGTGACTACACATTTTGACATACACAGGCCTGTTTAAATTAGAGGCCTGGTCTGGTTGTCATTTTTTGTAGAAGTCCTTTGGATGTCTAAAACCAGGTTGTTGGCAACCTCAAATTCTGAGTCCATTCCTCAACTACCCTGTGAATTTTTCATATTCCTTAAGTCCATAAAGGTCCTCAGATTAAAAGAATCAAAAAGGATTTTTCCCAAAAAGTTAATCCAAGTTGTGAGTATTGTTTTAACAGGATAAAGTGGGTGCCAGGCGCCGTAATTCTTGAGTGCCGTATCTCTCTCTCTCTCTCTCTCTCTCTCTCTCTCTCTCTCTCTCTCTCTCTCGCTCTCTCTGATGTGCTACCTGTTAAGTGATATATTATCTGAAGCTTAATATCTTAAAAGTAATATTCATAATGGTTTAAATTAACAATTTGATTGTATTTCCCAGTCTTTGCTGAGCAAGATTTTTGTGTGAATGGAATTAAAGGCCTGTCCCATATAGACGCCTGTCCCAAATATAGGCCTACTGATATTAGCGATTTGAGAAAATAATAGCCCGGGCTATTAATTGAAGTTGTAGGGGTTCTAGGAGTTCTAGGTACTCCTCTGGCATCTGTTTTGAATGTTTGGTATGTCAATTTCCGCTCGTTACATGCAAACTTTCTTTTCAAAATAAACTTCCATGTTCACAAGAAACATAGGTTTTGTCACCAAAATTACTTCATGTTTTAGACAACAAAGCTACTTGGTCAGGTTTAGAAAACAGATCATGGTTTGGGTTAAAATGATGTTTGTCACAATTTAAGGTCACAACTGTGAAGCCTGCCTGTACTCTACGTTCATTTCATTCATATTTGTGCACGTTTTCTGAGAGCTTACAGATTTGGACAAATTGGAGCAGGACCACTTGAGATTGTGGAGGCAGTGTAGCATAGTTCAAGCAAGATACGACCGTAGGAGACATTTAAGAAATGGCGGAATGGAACAAAGAGTGAAAAGAATTCACTATCCACGTCTTGATGTATTAAATTGCCTTACAAACCACCGCCATCTAGAGCGTTGCCTCCATTAAATGGTACGTTATTGCAACCTATCCCACTGCTGCCCTGTTTGTTGTGTGAAACTTTTGACTCCAGTCTCTAGAGCCATCTCTTGGTTGTATTTATGGACCCTTTTACTGTTAGTAACCAGTATGATGTTTTTTGGTGGGCGGGGCTTAGCTGGAGGCAAAACAATCCTCCACAGACCTTAGGGAGCGCTAGCTAGCAAGTTCTGTTGGCTTGTTTTAGACAGTGAAGGAAGATGATACGAGTCTTTCTGAACAGGGTGTGTTTAGAAATACTCATTCTGATTGCCGGAACACACTCTGGCACAAACTGGGCTGTTTGTAAATTTGGAGCGCTGTCAGAATGTACCGTTCAGTTATCCAGAGCACTGCACTCTTAGAGTGCTGGAGTGCACCCTAGGCACTTTGTCTGGGGAGACGGAGCAGCAGAGCACCGAGCAGAATGAATGTGTGATTAACATAACTGTCATTTATATAGAAATACAACATCCCATTTCTTCAGTCAACAGGGCTTTAATTTTAGTGTACAGTGTCAGACTGAATTTACAAACCCACCAATTTAAGGTCACTCACTCTCTGGGACCGCAAGTGTTACTTAGAAAAGTAAATACTGGCAAGCTGGACCAGACTGGCAGACACGTACGCTCTCACTCAGTGGATGATGTTTGACAGGATTGCCAGCTTTGTGGTTGATTACTATGCCAATCTTACAAAAATGGACGACATTTTAATGGCTTCCTCTATTTGTTTTTGCTATAGAACTTATGGTTAGCTAGTGCATGAAAAAATTAGTGTTACAGAGAAATATTCCTCTCAATACCTCCCTGATATCTGATATTAAATCCAGAATTGAATTTAAAATCCTACTGTTAACTTATAAAGCTCTAAATGGTCAAGCTCCGTCATATCTTAGAGAGCTCATAGTGCCTTATTATCCCACCAGAACACTGCGCTCTGAGAACGCAGGGTTACTCGTGGTCCCTAAAGTCTCCAAAAGTAGATCAGGAGCCAGAGCCTTTAGCTATCAGGCTCCTCTCCTGTGGAATCATCTTCCTGTTACGGTCCGGGAGGCAGACACCGTCTTCACATTTAAGACTAGACTTAAGACTTTCCTCTTTGATAAAGCTTATAGTTAGGGCTGGCTCAGGCTTGCCCTGTACCAGCCCCTAGTTAGGCTGACTTAGGCCTAGTCTGCCGGAGGACCCCCCTATAATACACTGGGCACCTTCTCTTCTTCTTCTTCTCTCTGTCTCTCTCTCTATCTCTCTGGTATTCTATTACTGCATCTTGCTAACTTGGCCATTCTGGATGTCACTAACTCGGCTTCTTCTCCGGAGCCTTTGTGCTCCACTGTCTCTCAGATTAACTCATATCGCAGCGGTGCCTGGACAGCGTGATGTGTGTGGTTGTGCTGCTGCCGTGGTCCTGCCAGATGCCTCCTGCTGCTGCTGCCATCATTAGTCATTAGTCATACTTCTACTGTTATTATACACGACTATTGTCACACATGTATACTGCCAGATATTAATACATACTTTCAACATATTGTACCACAGTAGCCAGAACTATAATATTATTACTTTCAATAATGTTGTTGTAAGCTACTGTCATTACCTGCATCTCTCTCTCTCTCTCTCTCTCTCTCTCTCTCTCTCTGTCTCACTGTGTCATATGGATTACTGTTAATTTGTTATGCTGATCTGTTCTGTACGACATCTATTGCACGTCTGTCCGTCCTGGAAGAGGGATCCCTCCTCAGTTGCTCTTCCTGAGGTTTCTACCGTTTTTTTTTCCCCGTTAAAGGGTTTTTTGGGGGAGTTTTTCCTTATCCGCTGCGAGGGTCATAAGGACAGAGGGATGTCGTATGCTGTAAAGCCCTGTGAGGCAAATTGTGATTTGTGATATTGGGCTGTATAAATAAAATTGATTGATTGATTGAGATGATGTAATCAGGGTTATCTTGCTTTGGGTTTGAAACATGTAATTTGTGGTGTGGAAATTAAGGGTGTTCTCACACTTTCAAAGTGAAGAGCAATGACTGAGCATTTTTGTGCATATGAGAACACTCCAAGAGAACTCAAATCCCTACGCAGTTAGGCACTGTTATTGTTTAACGGCGCCCAGCGGCATCAGGGGAAACGTGGCGGAACAACAACAAAAGTTAGGGGACGGAAGTCCGAGTAAGGTGGGCAGGAGGGGTGGTGGATGAGTCCAAAGGCCACAGCCTTTCACCTAGGAGGCCGCTGTTCACTTCCCTTAAGATTGTAAAGCCAATCCCTGTTCTTTTTTCCTAAAACCAACCACATGCTTTTGTTGCCTAGACCCAACCATGTGCATGTGTTGGCAAAACATAACCACGTGCATTTGTTGTTGAGGGAAAATCATGTCAATACCCAGTGTTGTTTTGAGTGTTCTATTGAGAGACTGTATCCAAACTGTAGATTTCCTGTGAAAACAGAAGTGTATTTTGAAAATAGTCAATACATGTAACAGAATGAAGTTAACAGGGCGTAGCAGAAGATCAACATCCAGGTTACCAAGCACGGCGTATCTCAATGTGGAAAATCCATGACCAAACATCGATATGTGATGAGGTCAGAGACATGTTCCCTCCAATATTTAGAACAGATGAAATTGCCCCCTCCCCCCCAAAACATAACACCAATGACAACCCCCTCTCCTAAAGAGGTAAAAACCACATCCCAGTGGCTCTAAACACTTATATATCTTTCTTAACCATTTCCCAACTATTTCAAACACTCCTACTGGACCATACCATAATGGTATAGTCCGGTACCCAACACGTTGCCTCTCTCAGTTGCCCCATTGCAGAGTTGCCGTCGCGTTGCATGTGGTTAACATTCATAAGCATGCTTATGTCGGAGCAAAGGGTGTTAGCAAAGATAGATTCGTCAAACAAGAAAATTTAAGATCTTTCGAGAGCTACACCAGCAGATTGCAAACACCCGTGCCGAACACACCAAGGCAATGAAAGAAGTTGAAGAAGTTAATGCTGTGCATGCTACGTGCCTCATTAGCCTGGAGGACGGGGCTAATGCCTACTCGGACATGATCGTCGAACTGGAAAACACAGTGAAATCACTCATCTCCAAAGTAAACCAGCTGGTTGCTAAGACAGAAGACTAGGAATCTAGGCAGTGGAGAGACAACTGCAGAATCATCTGCATGGATGAAGGCCTTGGTGAAACACGACCGGAGCTTGCTGTTGCTAAGATGCTACAAGATGCGCTAGCCCTCGACTACTCTCCAAAGTTGGACCGGGCTCACAAGAGTCTGCAGCCCAAGCAGAAAGATGGGAACCCACCTAGACCCATTGTGGTTAAGTTTCAAAACTTCTAGGAGAAGGTGGACGTCCTGCGGAAAGCTGCGGCAGCGGGAGCCATCTTCCACAACAACAGGCAGATCCACATCCACTACACACCCTTGGTTAGGGCGAAGCGGGCTGCCTTCATTGAGGTCAGGGGGCTGCTGCGCCGCTGCCCCGAGGTCAAGTATGGCATCTCGTACCTGGCTATACTTTGGATAACTACTCCAGGCGGTGAGCAGAAATTGTTTGATAACGGATCCAAGGCCAGAGCCTATGTTATGAGCAACTTACATCCACGAAATTTGGAGACGGAGTGAGTATTATGTGCTCAAAATAATTGTCTGTTTCCAGCCAACATGCTAGCATAATAGCTAACCACTATGTCTAACCTGCTAGCCGCTGGGCAGCCAGACATTATCTATCAGCATTTGCTGGATGCTTAGGCACAGACCCTCACTTAATGTGTCCCCGCCCCCCCCAGTGTTGAAATGAAAGTTACGTTCATGTGTCTAGCTATGGATCAGCCAATCAATCGAAAATGACTATATGTGTAAACACACTCAAAGAGTGTTTTCACATGCAGTCCTTTTCAAACAAAGTGGACCAATAGAAGAGGGACTCTTCTTTTTGCACTGTCAGTTCATTGAACAGAGGACCGCTGCATGCTCCATCGTCCGTCTTGGTGCACCGCCATGATTAACATCTCCTCGTCCATGGTGTCAAAGGGGTGAAATGACGTCTGATAACCTCTAACCTGTTGATTTCAGGCCAGCCTCTGCCCATTATGTAGTTTTCAAGGTGTAGTGCAGGGAAATATGAACCGCCGTGAACACTGTGTATTTTATTTTGAAAATTAACCGGATGTTTTATTTTGTTTCTGTGCACGACCTCCTGCCCCGCACCATCTGCTCTGTGCTGAATTGCTGCATTGTGCTCCGGCGTCTGGCAAAAATAGAAGTCCTGCATATCTGTTGCGGAGGGCTCCGGAATGCCGCAGCTGAGACAGAGTCGGAACGCAGCACAGCCGCAGCCGGTGGAAACACACACATTGACTAGAATTGAATCCTATCAGCTCCTCTGCCGTGCCGAAGCGCAGACACAACCAACACCCATCTGGTGGAAATTGGGGGTTAGTTCTCTTTCTGGTCAACTTCAGTTCTGAGGGGTTCTCTGTTCTCTCTGTGTTCACTATAGTTCCTCTGGAGCTCATGCCTTTACTGCTTTGGAGAGAGGTGGTGATTCTTATGTTGTAAAGTACTTTTGACATAGGTTTTTTTTTTTTATTCTACTTTGACACAGCACTGCAGAGTGTTTATGAAGCCCCACACTTTCATATGAACTGAAAATTGGAGGCAAACCTAAGCGTTTCTGTCTGTTGCAGACAGTTGTCATGTGATGTGTTTTTCACGGCATACCTGGAGAAAAACAGCAGTTTCTTGCTGAGTGTTCCTCATCCTCATTATTGCTAGCATAACCAGTGGACATGGCTCTGTCTATTTGTCCACTGAGTGTCCCAGTACATTTGCATGTCATCTAGAGGGCTAAAGTAAGGGCAACAAGGGCAAAGTTAATCTGGTGCGCTATGTGTCAACCCAGCCTCATGCCAAAGTCATTGAAATCTGGTGCTTGGTCAGTGACTTCCGGCATCAGACACTGACAAAAAGTGTGGCTGCATGTAACAGGCTGATGTTGACACAGCGTTCCAGAACGTCAACAACCAACACACACAGGGGACCTTGCACAATATCTCGACAAGGAAAGTCCATGACCAAACATCGATATGTGAAGAGGTCAGAGTGAGAATGTGTTGTGTTCACAATGCACGTTAAGCAACCGCAACGCAGACTTGAGGCCAACTGTACCACCTTTCAATGAGGTCTGAGTATGGTCTGTTTCAGAAGGATCTGAGTTCTCCTGGAGTGTTCACATATGCACAAAAGATGCTGAGTCATCGCTCTGAGTCTGTTTGGAGGACTGAAAGGGACCAAGTGTGAAAACACCCTAAAAATGAGTGCATTTACCAGGCATGGAAGGGGTTGTGCCACTCTTTTTAATTTGTAAAATCATTTTCCCTTACTTATGATAAACAGTGGTTGCTTACAGCTTTAGACATTTTTATAATTAACACTTTTTAAAAAATACATCTGTTTTTTGACCACAACAAGACTTAATATTTCATACAGATAGATGGAGTGGATTGTTTCTCCTGAAGATCCACATCCTCACATAACTGAAAACAGGCATATACAGTATATATTTGAACTGCAACAGCAATTTTATTGTGATTCCATACAGCATCTTTAGTTTACCAGTTTAAACTTTATAACCTATGTTAGAAAAGACACCTTTCCCAATCATATATTTGATCAAATGAAAATATGAAATTACAGACAATGTCTGAGTAAAGTGAAGCTACTTGCATGAGAATCAGAGAGGAAAATAGTGCATGCCAAGCCTTTAGGGTTAAGCTGAAAACAAAGCAAAAAATGAAGAGAAACAGAGGTGTCAAAACAAAAGCAATGCTCATGCAGGCAGAAAAGCAGTGACAGCAAACAGCCAGAACAGATATCTGAAGACTGAAGATACAAACCTCCAACATTAAATTGCTATGTCTGATATAAATAGTTTCACCCTCAAGTTTCTTTGCTCTTTTCTGTGGAAAATGAGGACAAAGGAAGAGCTGGTTGGAAATAATGCAGAATTCATTCAAACATTTTTATATTTGATTTGCAATGGAATCCAGGGAGCAGCACTGACTATGGCCATAACATGAATCACAAAAAATCAAAACGCTAATGGGTTGCAGTTCCCAGTGTGCCCAGCTCAGCGGGGGAAATGTGATGAATTCAGCTACACACACAGCAGTCATGTGTATGAGAAGCCAGGTGGATACACACTCGCTGATGTGAGTAGAAGTCACATGCTATGCATACAAAGGTTGCTGCAGTGCAGTGTACAGGACAAGGAGCTAGCTGTGCACCTGCTTATCACTTCAGGAATTTGCACGTTTTTAAAAAAAATTACTCTATTGTCACTGTTTTCACATTTCAGTGTATTAATATGATTGATATTTTCTTTCACTTTCAACCTGCAAATCATCACCTTTTGAGCTGATATGGTGAGTTAGACAATCATCAGTAACAGATTAGCATCCATGTGGAGTCCTGTTGAATGTTAAGTCCAACATTGACTCTTTTTAAGCATCAGCTGCTAAATGCTTCACTATGTTGTGCTGAGCTTTAAAACCATTATCTGTATCACAGTGTAGTGTACCCATTACACAAAGGCCTGGAGTAATATGGCTATTGTTATGGAACAATTTTGTGATTTCTACAGTAGATTTTTGTATGATATGCTTTTGTTTGGGCAGATAAGATTACATGTGCATGCCTTAGTAATTCCTGACTGTCCACATACACTGTACAGTTGCTATTTTTACACACAATATTGGCCCAAGTGCTCAGTGTCTCCAACAACTCCATAGCCCCTCTTCGGCTGATGATATGACTCGAATTAAATGCTCAGAAAACAAACAAAAAAATGTTATGTTAAAGTGACATAGAATTTCTGTCATGTGACACATTTATTTTGTGTCTGGTGAACAACAACAACAACAGCTTTGCTCCATTAACTCTAATGCAATCGTTTCAGATTTCCTTCATTTTTAGGCTGGTTTGGATTTCGAGCTAAATGTTGTGCCTGGGGCACATGTATTAATGATACTCATTCCCTGGGGAGGTTGGAAAAAGATATTTGTTTCTTCCCTGTTCCAAAACCAAAATCAAACCCTGGAAAGTGTAGGGTTAGCTAGCTAGCTACTGAGGATATAACCTACTAAATGTATACACATGCTGCTTTTGCTTTTTTTTTTAGTGATGATAATGAACACTTAACCTCCTGAGACCCAAACTTTTATTTGGTATACATTTTTAATTTCTCCTAGCTATTTAGGATTAGTAGGACCCAATAAGTATAAAAAACTAAACATCGTCAATGATAATGAAGTCCCAATGTCTTCATATGAGACGGTTGCACCATACAGTGAAATTGTTAATTACCAGTCTCCCTTCACGAAGACAAGGCAAGACAATAATAAAAATTAGAATTAAAGTTAGATCTATGAAAAATAAATAAAAATAGCAGAAACAAAGAAATAAGTTTAAAACCCTGATTTAAAATGTAAAGTGCACCATGCCTCATGCAAATGTTGCAACAAGAAAGTTCAAGTTAAACACACAAAGACGATGCAAAATCAATCTGTTTTGGTCTGCAAAATCCTGGAGGGACTGAATCAATCAGCAAAAATGCTCATCTCTGGTTAAGAGAAGACCCAGCAAAAATGGGTCTTCTCTTAACCAGAGATGAGCATGTGAGTATGACCAAAGGTATCCTCCTTCTTGCAAATGTTCTTATGTAAAGAATATAGCTACCTGTTTGCTTCAGGATAAGGAGAAACCATGTTTCATACAAGAAACACACTCTTCTGTCAAGCACATGTACAAGCCTTCACAGGAAAACAGCCAGCCAGAAATCATAAAGCAATTAAAATGTCAAACAACAAAGAAGTAAATTAAATGTCTCTTCATGTGTAACTAATGAAGGAATGAGGATGGTGAGTCAGCAGGATCATCAGCCTAGGAGCATGCTAACCTTCCTCACTCGCACCACCTCCGTCTTTGTTTTGTCCTGAGGAGAGTGCTGCTCCACCACCAGAGGAAAGACAGAGTTACTGTTTGTTAGGGCCCTGTTTCAGTCCATCTCAGCACAAACCATTTATAACACAGTCAAAAACACCTGCCTGACAGTCTTTCAAGTTACACTATTAACAAGTGACGAACAATCATCTTCAGTATCTCCTCTATACTGAAAATAAATAGTTCACTAAAGCTGATTTAGTCAAAAACTGATAATCATCCACAAACACTTCAAATTGTAAACCATTATTCTCAAAGAAAGGCCAATACTAAAATTATGGCCAGGGGGCCAGGATGAACAGATGCAGACAGGTTCCTCAGACAAAAATTATCAATTATATTTATTGTAGCTTATGCTCATTATGCAGTATTATGGACATTTTCACATCACTTTAGTGTATCTCTTGTTAGGAAATAATGTTGAAATTCACTAAAAAAATTTCAGTCACTCCTACTTTCATATTCTCTTTATGGGTGTTCAGCTGCTGTGAGTAAATCTCATCACTTCATGCTGATATTTCACATTAAAAGCTTTCTAGGAAATAGGAGCGGGTTATACCATGCCACTACAATGTACAATTTGTAATTTGGTCAGCTGTCACACATTTAGCCATACTGCGTATATTATGGTAGCTATCCCTTAAATATCTGCAGATTATTGATCAGGGCAAATTTCAAGCAATATTGGGTTTTTGTATGATTTTATGTAAGTTTGATTTTGTACTTTGATTCATCACATATTAAATTTGCTGGATTCACTGAACTCAGACATTTTGCTTGGCCATCAATAATTGGAACTGACTGCTCCAGTATTATATCACAATCTATACAATCTATACTGATATTGTGATACACAATACCATTTATCATAATATAAGATTTTATCCATATTGCTGATCTGGGTAGGCAAGAGACAGATTACCCTTTAAGCCACACAAAGTGTTTTAATGTGAAAAAAATGTTCTGAAAGTGTTTAGTTTCATTGGTGCCTCAACAACGTTAAGAAAATCACACACACGAACACACACACACACACACACACACACACACACACACACACACAACAAACAGTAGAATAAAGGCACCTGAAAATAAGTTTTAAATTAAATAAGTGAGTATGACATGACTCTGCTGTTATACTAATAGAACTACTGCTGTGGAAATGTACATCGTACTACAGTATATATATACAGGTAGACCTGTTTGAAAATAAAAAATGTATATATATATATATATATATATATATACAATACAGGCCAAAAGTTTGGACACACCTTCTCATTCAATGCGTTTTCTTTATTTTCATGACTATTTACATTGTAGATTCTCACTGAAGGCATCAAAACTATGAATGAACACATGTGGAGTTATGTACTTAACAAAAAAGGTGAAATAACTGAAAACATGTTTTATATTCTAGTTTCTTCAAAATAGCCACCCTTTGCTCTGATTACTGCTTTGCACACTCTTGGCATTCTCTCCATGAGCTTCAAGAGGTAGTCACCTGAAATGGTTTTCCAACAGTCTTGAAGGAGTTCCCAGAGGTGTTTAGAACTTGTTGGCCCCTTTGCCTTCACTCTGCGGTCCAGCTCACTCCAAACCATCTCGATTGGGTTCAGGTCCGGTGACTGTGGAGGCCAGGTCATCTGCCGCAGCACTCCATCACTCTCCTTCTTGGTCAAATAGCCCTTACACAGCCTGGAGGTGTGTTTGGGGTCATTCTCCTGTTGAAAAATAAATGATCGTCCAACTAAACGCAAACCGGATGGGATGGCATGTCGCTGCAGGATGCTGTGGTAGCCATGCTGGTTCAGTGTGCCTTCAATTTTGAATAAATCCCCAACAGTGTCACCAGCAAAACACCCCCACACCATCACACCTGCTCCTCCATGCTTCACAGTGGGAACCAGGCATGTGGAATCCATCCGTTCACCTTTTCTGCATCTCACAAAGACACGGCGGCTGGAACCAAAGATCTCAAATTTGGACTCATCAGACCAAAGCACAGATTTCCACTGGTCTAATGTCCATTCCTTGTGTTTCTTGGCCCAAACAAATCTCTTCTGCTTGTTGCCTCTCCTTAGCAGTGGTTTCCTAGCAGCTATTTGACCATGAAGGCCTGATTCGCGCAGTCACCTCTTAACAGTTGTTCTAGAGATGGGTCTGCTGCTAGAACTCTGTGTGGCATTCATCTGGTCTGTGATCTGAGCTGCTGTTAACTTGCCATTTCAGAGGCTGGTGACTCGGATGAACTTATCCTTAGAAGCAGAGGTGACTCTTGGTCTTCCTTTCCTGGGTCGGTCCTCATGTGTGCCAGTTTCATTGTAGCGCTTGATGGTTTTTGCGACTCCACTTGGGGACACATTTAAAGTTTTTGCAAATTTCCGGACTGACTGACCTTCATTTCTTAAAGTAATGACGGCCACTCGTTTTTCTTTAGTTAGCTGATTGGTTCTTGCCATAATATGAATTTTAACAGTTGTCCAATAGGGCTGTCGGCTGTGTATTAACCTGACTTCTGCACAACACGACTGATGGTCCCAACCCCATTGATAAAGGAAGAAATTCCACTAATTAACCCGGATAAGGCACACCTGTGAAGTGGAAACCATTTCAGGTGACTACCTCTTGAAGCTCATGGAGAGAATGCCAAGAGTGTGCAAAGCAGTAATCAGAGCAAAGGGTGGCTATTTTGAAGAAACTAGAATATAAAACATGTTTTCAGTTATTTCACCTTTTTTGTTACGTACATAACTCCACATGTGTTCATTCATAGTTTTGATGCCTTCAGTGAGAATCTACAATGTAAATAGTCATGAAAATAAAGAAAACGCATTGAATGAGAAGGTGTGTCCAAACTTTTGGCCTGTACTGTACATATATATATGTGTGTGTGTGTGTGTGTGTGTGTGTGTGTATATATATATTGTAAACAACAATAACAACAATTAAAAGCAATCAAGTTGTGGTTCCATCAGTGGTTCAGCTGATCATGCATAGATCAAACAAACCTGGCTTTTTTTCTCTCTTTCTCCATTGGCAGTGGTTACAGAGGGGGAATGCCTCCGCTCTCTCCTGGCCACTGTCTGGTAGCACAGACAAAGCTCACACATCAGGATCAATTCTTAGCACAACCAGAATTTAAAAAAACCCCCACAAAACCATTGTGTTTACATAAAGACCTTAAAAGAAAAAACAATTTTAAACTGTTGGTAAATTTGTTCAATGTTGCTGTTGTCCCTGGCTAGACTAATTTATACAATGTAAAATGCAGTAGGCTTATGCTAATAACACTAGTCTGTTGTATTTGTGGGGAAAATGTGCCTAGCAAAAGTGAAGTGCTTTATCTGTGAATCCCGTGGGTTATAATGAAGCTGATTTGTGTACTTGTAATTAAAACTGTCTCTATTAAGCCACATTTAACGTGTGTTTTGGGTGTGTTTTGATTCAGCTGAACTTAACAGCAATACACAGACACTCCACCTCCAACTAGTGTTTTAGAGGTGTAACTGCAGAGTGATACAGACATACCACCACACAAGTATAAATGCTCACAACGGCATAGGCCAGGTGCATAGGCTATGGCGTAGGCTCTGCATACAGCTGACGCACAAGGATAAATCCACCTTAAGCGAGGCAGATCAAGAGGCTCACGGCCACTGGAAGAAAGCTGGGTAGTGAAGGGGGGCAAGCCAAGTACACCCCAACCCCCCAAAGCACCCCTTTAACCTTGCTTGAGTGTCCTGTTGGACTTAAAATTGCATAATGCAGTCAACAAAGAGACAAGATGTCCATTGGCAGCTGGGCCCAACTCATGTGGGCCCGATGGGTGCCCCTTTCCAGCCCCGCAGGGTTGGAGAAGGAGGGAAAGAGTCCACTTTCAGAGCAGAGAAAACAAAGTGTGAACATGTTGTCAAAAATCAGGAGAAATATACAAGAATTGTGACCCATGGAGAAAACTGTGGGAGGGCAATGAAAAAAGGGATCTTCCAGGAAAAACTGGGAGTTGGCAAATATAGTGTGGACTGTAGAGAGTTTTAGCCGTACGTGTTAGCAACATATGCTAAGGTTAGTATAGTGTAGGTAACAAGCACCTTTGTGAACAGATCCACCTTGGCAGTGCAATGCATAAAGGTGTTTGTCACTCAGCTTTTTACAATGTCTGGTTTAATGATTTGTATTATGCTCCCTTACTCTGTATCTTAATCCTCAACCTTTAGAACATGATCACTAATTATCAGTGCCCTTTAACCTGTCCTGTTTGTGAATAGAGTGAAAGTTTGATGGTACCTAAAACACATCTGCTGAGGTAAAGGAATGTCACTCCTACCTTGATCTGTGGAGTGGGTCTGGGGCTGTGGCTCTTCGTAAGCTCAGCTGGCTGACTCTCTGCCTTTACCTCTGTCTTCCTGTCTGCAGAGCGGTGGCCTTTGGGTGTGGAGCCATCACGCTGGTTAGAGCGAGCCAAGGTGGGTAGCAGAGGTGAAGGAGTTGCCTCCCCGGGAGACACTGGTGACATGACGGGGGCACTGACCGGACGAGTGGATTTGTTGTCAGGAGTAGATGCCATGGCTGGAATGGACAGATAGGGGAAACAATGGCCTGACTTAACAACAAAGTAAAAGAAAAGTCAAGTATTAATGTGGTATGTGCAGCTTTTAGGAGTATGGGAGAAATTGTCAAAATAACCTTAATCTTAATTTAAAGGTTTAAATTTGGGTGAACTACCCTGCTATCTAGGGATGCACAATATTGGATTTTTTTGCAGATATATGATATGCCGATATATAACACCACCTAATTTAATGATCATCAAGTCTCTTCTGTTGCAGAATTATCATATCATGCATGCATGCATACTCTTATTGTGATGGTCCACCGACAGATGACGACATGAAATAGAATGCTTTTCAATGTATGTAATATTCATTCATTGTGCAAACTAAGACAAAGCATGTTGGCTGACTCTGATACTGATTCAGAAGCTGATATTGGGCGACACCAATGAATTATCAATAGTATTGTGCATCTCTACTGCCATCAAGACAATGCCAGAGCTCCACTGCTGCTCCATTGCAAATGTCTGCTAAGTCACAGTCTGTTAGATGGGCTGGCTTGTGCCTGGCTCTCTGATTTTGCTGCTGAGTTTTTATCTGGTGCATGCACTTCACCAGGTTGGGTGTTCAAACCCTCCTCATCTACGCTGACTGACACTGTCGATGGCTAAATCCACAGTTTCACAAATGACATATGATACATCATTTTTCTGCCATCCTTTTTAAAGAATGACTGTTGGGATTCACTGGACCACAAATGATTTGCCATTTGTTAAGATCTAAACTAAATATGTGAAGGCTTTTCTTCTCAGCATGCTCTTTGTTCTTCAAATAAAGACAGCCATCTCCACATGGGTGCCTCATTCTCACACCGAAATGAGAGACCAGTCTCCAAACTTGATTGGATTGTACTTTTACAGTGACATGTAACTCTGTGATGTTACCCAGCAAACTGTAGGAGAAGTTCTATTCTCTTCACTCTCTTCCTCCTGAGCCGCCAACCAGCTCAGACCCTTGCTCTTGCCCCTTAACCATCGAAGGGGACACTTGCTCTACAGACTCTCTGCCCCGGCTTTTTCTCCCAAGCCGCTAACCAGCTCTTGCTCCTAAGACTATTTTTGCTCTCCTGCTCCTAGACCTGCATGTCCACAGCAGGAGCAGAACCTGGAGACCAGAGAATACAGTGTGCCAAACACTAGGTTTGCAACTAACTTTCCAGCAACAAAGGAGAAACAAGTTGAGTTAGCACCCCAACATTTACCTCTAAAAAGACACCGAGTGACTGGCTTCCTCAGATCTGCAACTTCAGAACAAGGACACAGCAAAGACTGTACCTTGAACCACAGTTCTTTCAAGCCTTCCTCTGCCAGCTAACAAAAGCAGCATGCCACCAAGCAACTCTTCCCTCCATCCATTCAAGGATTGGTAACAAACAACTGGACATAGCATTATTACAGTTGTACAGGCTAAGCAAGACTGTTTAACTTTGTCAATTATGATCTAATGCTGTTATTGAGTTATTGTTGTGATTGTTTGCAGTTAGGTTATTGGTAAGTTGGCTTCACCAAAGCTTAGTGATGTTAGTTTGCTGCTGCTTTTCACAGACAGAGTCTTGCATGCAACTAAACATTTTCTGTACTAACCAAGACCCTTTGCAACACAAATCACATACACATACTCACTCACACATTGGCTTTCAACAGAGCTACAGCCAAAGAGGCAACTCAAAGTTCCCCCTTCTTTTCCTTTGTCTTTGTCCTGACCACACAGTCAGGCAGAACTCCCCCGATCTGAAGCCAGCTTTGATTCGGCCGTCTTGTAGTTCTCTGTTGTCAGCCATTTTGTTTGTTGGTCAAACAGCCCTTTGTTTCACACACCTGCCATTCTCTGTCTCTCCGTCTCTGTCTCTGTCTCTCTCTCTCACACATACACACACACACCACACACATATACACACACCCATGCTTGTATATAGTTAGTTAGTTAGAATTTGTGTGTTTTATTGCTTTGCTGTCTTTGCGAATACATTTATCTTGAATCACACCTGCTGTCTGTTTAATACTTTCATTCATTCATTCATCTTCTAACCACTTCATCCTCTTGAGGGTCGCGGGGGGGCTGGAGCCTATCCCAGCTGACATCGGGCGAGAGGCAGGGTACACCCTGGACAGGTCGCCAGACTATCGCAGGGCTGACACATAGAGACAGACAACCATTCACACTCACATTCACCTAGTCCCCTTTGGACTGTGGGAGGAAGCCGGAGTGCCCGGAGAGAACCCACGCTGACACGGGGAGAACATGCAAACTCCGCACAGAAGGGCTCACACACGCCCGGGATCGAACCGGCAACCGTTTTGCTGTGAGGCGAAAGTGCTAACAACCACACCACCGTGCCGCCCTGTTTAATACTTTATAAGAGTAAATGAATAGTCAACCTCTGCTATGTCAAGAAGTCTGAAATCCTTCAGCCTTTACTATTTATATGGCAATTTTGGTTATGGTTATTAATTTAATTATTAATAAGAATTCCAAATTAATAGTTTGGTGATCCCGCTGGTGGACACCAGAGGTGAGGGGAGCTGTCAGGCTGAAGAAGGAGGCCTACAGGGCATGGTTGGTCTGTTGGTCTCCGGAGGCAGCTGACGGGTACTGGCGGGCCAAGCGGAGCGCAGCAGCGGCAGTCACAGAGGCAAAAACTCGGGCATGGGAGTTTGGTGAGGCCATGGAGAAAGACTATTGATCGGCTCCAAAGAGGTTCTGGCAAACCGTCCGGCGCCTCGGGGGGGAAGGCTGCAACTTGCTCACATTGTTTACAGTAGGGGCGGGGAGCTGCTGACGTCAACTGGGGACATTGTCGGGCGGTGGAAGGAATACTTTGAGGAGCACCTCAATCCCACCAACATGTATTCCAATAAGGAAACAGAGCCGGGGGTCTCGGGGTGGGTCGTCCAATTTCTGGGGCAGAAGTCGCCGAGGTAGTGAAGCAACTCCGCGGCAGCGGAGCCCCGGGGGTGGATGAGATTCGCCCTGGTTATCTCAAGGCTCTGGATGTTGTAGGGCTGTCTTGGTTGACACGTGTCTGCAACACTGCGTGGACATCGGGGGCAGTGTCTCTGGAGTGGCAGACTGGGGTGGTGGTCTCCATCTTCAAGAAAGGGGACCAGAGGGTGTGTTCCAACTACAGGGGGATCACACTCCTCAGCCTACCCGGTAAGGTCTACTCCAGGGTGCTGGAGAAGAGGGTCTGGTTGATAGTTGAACCTCAGATTGAGGAAGAGCAATGTGGTTTTTGTCCCGGATGTGGAACCGTGGACCATCTCTTTACCCTCGCCAGGGTGCCGGAGGGGGCATGGGAGTTCGCCCAACCAGTCCACATGTGTTTTGTGGATTTGGAGAAGGCTTACAACCGTGTCCCCAGGGGCATCCTGTGGGGGGTGCTCAGGGACTATGGGGTTGGTGGTCCCTTGCTAGGGGCCATCCAGTCCCTGTACCGAAGGAGCGTGAGTCTGGTTTGCGTGGCCGGCAATAAGTCGGACCTATTCCCAGTGAGAGTTGGACTCCCCCAGGGCTGCCCTTTATCACCGGTTCTGTTCATAACTTTCATGGACGGAATTTCTAGGCGCAGCCGAGTGGTGGAGGGTGTCAGGTTCAGTGAAGGGAGGATCTTGTCTCTGCTTTTTGCGGATGACGTAGTCCTCCTAGTGACCTCCAGCTCTTGCTGGGACGGTTCGCAGCTGAGTGTGAAGCGGCTGGGAATCAGCTCCTCCAAGTCTGAGGCTATGGTCCTCAGCCGGAAAAGGGTGGATTGCCCACTCCAGGTCGGAGGGGAGGTCCTGCCTCAGGTGGAGGAGTTTAAGTATCTTGGGATCTTGTTCACGAGTGAGGGTAGGATGGAGCGGGAGATTGACAGGCGGATTGGGGCGGCGTCAGCAGTGATGCAGGCGCTTAACCGGTCCGTTGTGGTGAAAATGGAGCTTAGCCACAAAGCTAAGCTCTCGATTTACCGGTCAATCTACGTTCCAACCCTCACCTATGGTCATGAGCTCTGGGTAGTGACCAAAAGAACGAGATCGCGAGTACGAGCGGCCAAAATGAGTTTCCTCCGTAGGGCGGCTGGGCTCAGCCTTAGAGATAGGGTGAGGAGCTCGGACATCCGGGAGGGACTCAGAGTAGAGCCGCTGCTCCTCCACATCGAGAGGAGCCAGTTGAGGTGGTTCAGGCATCTGGTAAGGATGCCTTCCGGACGCCTCCCTTGGGAGGTATTCCGGGCATGTCCAACCGGGAGGAGACCTCGGGGCCGCCCCAGAACATGCTGGAGGGATTACATTGCCCGGCTGGCCTGGGAACGCCTCGTGGTTCCTTCAGAGGAGCTGACGGAAGTGGCTGGGGAGAGGATTGTCTGGGCTTCTCTGCTGAGGTTGCTGCCCCCGCGACCCAGAGCCGGATAAGCGGAGGATGATGAGTCAACTTTATGACACTTATATCATTAACTGGCTATCATTTTCCCTTTTAAGGAATGGTGCCCCACAGGGTGATTTAATGTAAATTAAGTCAAATTATTTTACATAATAAATAATTATTAATTATTTTCAATAGCCATTTTCTATACTTTAATTGGAGATCTACAAGGAGGACAGGCCCTTGGTTATTGATTTCTGTTGCCGTGCTGTCTTGCGGGCTTGCATGGCGGAGTGATACTGGCCAGAAAATAGTCTCAATTGATAGCAAGGTCTGACGTAATGCGGGGATGTTTTAAAATTATTGAAATAGTCTAACAAAACACATGCATACTTTTTTGTAGCTTAAAACCTTTTGGTTACGTGTCCCCCGTACATCTTCAAAACTACTTTTTCTCTGGTAAGCTATGGGCGATTTCTCAGAGCAGGAGGCTCGTTGAGAGTAGTGACACATCAGAGCTACAGATGGTCAGCGTTTCACACAACTTCATGTCCAAAAACCTGAACTATCACTTTAACGATGCTATCGAGGTATTTTGCCATTACTCGCGTTAATGGAGGATCAAATCAAGAAAGCTGCTAAACTGGATTTAATGGGGATGCAGCTAGGCGTGCACGACGACAGAGACATTTTAAACGGGCAATGCTCGGTTGTTTTCGGCACCCCCGAAACATGGATACTAATGACGTCAGATTCTGGGTGAGTCGTTGTTCTCTACTGATTGGTTAGGGAAAAATGAAATTCCCTCCCCCTTGTAAATCGCCTTCAATGGAGGCGATGTCAGACTGAAGGTTCTGAGAGCTTCAGTCTGACACTCAGGCTACTTTCCACGTGGACATATGATGTGTAAGGTACCCTGGCTGCGGTGAATGTTGACATTCTGGGACGCCGTGTCAACTTCAGCCTGTTACATGCAGTGTCTGTTTTCAAAATACACTTCCGATTTCACAGGAAGTGTACAGTTTACATACCATCTCTTTCAAAATAAATGCATTATGTCAGTACAACCCTGCAAATTGATGTTATTTTTTTCCTTAAACAACAAATGCACATGGTTATGTTTAGCCACCAACCTCATGGCTGGGTTTAGGCAAAAAAAAGCATGTCATTACGTTTAGGAAAACAGAACAGGGTTTAGCTTTACATTTATATGGAGGGTGCCGTAGCATTGTTTTGACATCTCATTGCTCCGTCCTCTCATTAGTCCAACGTCCCGTTGTTCCGATATGTGATTATTACTGTATTTGTGTACCATAGAGGATCAGCAACACAACAAAAGTAGGGTACTGGTCGAGATACAAGTGTCACAGAGAAAAGAGAGTGAAACACCGTAACCTCCTGTTATTAACTCAGGGGTCCGGGTTGTGTGGGGAGCTCTCTGCGGTGCTGAACGGCTCCCGGCGGGTGTATTTCTGTCTTGATGGTGCGCCGCAACTGGCTCTGGGTCAGCTGGGAAAGGCTTGAGGCGAAGCAGGCTCACGGCTTATGTGTTTGCCAATTTCTTTTTCATTTTAACCCACACCATGATCTTTTCCTAACCCTAACCAAGTGGTTTTTGTGCCTAAACCTAACCAGACCTTAACCACAGGGCATCATGATGATTTCGGAACAACGGGACTTCGGAACAATGGGTTTAATATGGTCGGAACAATGGGATGTCGGACCAATGGGCTGTCGGAAAAATGGGCAGACCCCACATGGAGAGCAAACACCAGCCTCCCAGGAAAAAGTTGGTGGTTATTGGACCCATCCACCACCCCTCTCACCTGCACCCTTAACTTTCATTGTCGTCCTGCTGTGTTTCCCCAGATGCTGCCGGGCACCGCTAAACGATAATGGTGACTGACCACATATCATGTTGACGTGAAAGGACAGCTTTTTTCGTTGATGTATGACACAGGAAGTCACTAACCAAGCGCAGGATTTTGACGACTTTGGAGTGAGATGGATTGCAACCATTTGTTTATAGACTACTATTTTGAAGCCTTGACTTTTGCACCCTGGCTGTTGTCATTTTGTTTTTTTGGGAGCCAGTAGTGGCTATATTTGGAAGAGAGGGTGGAGCTGTGGAGGAGCAAGGGGTGGATCTGATTGAGAACTCTAAGACACCACTGTGGTGGCAGTCAATTCCAAGATAGTCAAGTCCTAAATCATACGCTGCTTTATTGTCTTGTTTGTTCTAAATGGGGCCATACTTTACAAAATAAACATCATGCTGTATTGGAGAAGACTAGAAACTAGTAGTTGAGATAATAAACTCATTAGGAAAATGTTTACTTAGGTAATAAATCAAGTCAGATTTAGGGTCATCTCCTCAGAGACGACTATACAATTGGACTTCTTTTTGGTGACCAGCGGAGTCGCCATCTGCTGGCCATTAGAAAGAATGCAGGTTTGAGGTACTTCACTTTTCAGACCTGGAGATAATCTCTTGGTATTTATGCATCTCAGCAACATAACTAAAGTGGGATCCTCTGCAGAGTTTAGTTTAGTGTGAAAGCCTGTGGCACTGCATGTTGAACCACAGGGTAATTGTGATCTTTGGTGGTAACAAGAGGTGCTGGTGGGTTATCTGTGAGGTGCGGCAGCAGATCAGATGCATTCTGTGGCCCTAGCTTGTACACAACTTTAAAGTGATAGAGCTGCAGCCTCAGTGTCCACCTTTCAATCCTGGCTGTTGGTATGGACGTTGGTGAATTTTTCTCAAGAGGCTTGTGATCCATGTGTTGTGGTCTGGGATTTGTATTGGACTTGATTTGTTTTTCTATTTTTTCCTCTGGCTCTCTACTTCCCCTCCCTGTTCTATTTTTTCTCTCCCTGCAGTGTGTGTGTGTGTGTGTGGCAGGAGGCGTATCTGGCTTTCCACTCATTCTCTTCCAGTGACTCAGCACTGAAGCGTCACGTAAAGCGTTGTCCTTTTCTGATGACGGCGGCACAGCTGGATCTGCTGCATAATGGAGCCAGCGTCTGGTGTACAACCCAAGTCCCGTTATGTTTGCTGATCAAAGCCGTAACCCCCACCCCCCGCCGTCATGACTCTGGTCACACACTTTTGCATGTATTACCTTTGTTATTGAGTCATTTGCCAAAGTCTGTCGCAATTAAAGAACGGTCTGTAGCCCTGCCACTGTCACTGTGATGAGCATCATTATCATTATTATTATCATCATCATTATTATCACTATTATTAAATCCACTCGCCATCATTCAACAAGTCAGCTGTTGAGTGAATAAGACATATCAGACCTGTCAGTCTACCTCAATCAATTCAATTTTATTTATAGAGCCCAATATCACAAATCACAGTTTTCCTCACAGGGCTTTACAGCATACGACATCCCTCTGTCCTTAGGACCCTCACAGCTGATCAGGAAAAACTCCCCAAAAAACCCCTTTAACGGGGGAAAAATGGTAGAAACCTCAGGAAGAGCAACTGAGGAGGGATCCCTTTTCCAGGATGGACAGACATGCAATAGATATCGTACAGAACAGATCAACATGGTAAATTAACAGTAATCTGTATGACACAATGAGACAGAAAGAGAGACAGAGAGAGATGCAGGACAGACGGTAATGACAACATTAATGAAAGTAATAATATTAATTAATATTAATATTAATATTAATAGGCTAATTAATATTACCTACAAGCTATTAAACATTCCACTCACATGACATGCAGGACAATTAATGATGGGCAAATGTGTTTGTGTGTGTGTGTGTGTGTGTGTGTTCGTGTGTGTGTGTGTGTGCGTGGTGTTATATCAACACATATGGTTCTGGACATGAGCAGCTGCACATTTAACAGCCACACATCACTGACAGTCTGCTGAACAACGCAACGGGTTGTGAATGAAATAAACTTAATTACAACATGACAGTCTTGCACGAAATATTATTAACGTTACTCTTTGTAGTCACGTAGGCATGTGAATTACAGCGTTTCATTGCAAAGAATGCATGTAACGGGTACACTTGCGCTGTTTCTCCACCATCTCGTTCAAATGTGCCAGATGTAGAAGGGCGTTCAGGTGAAAAACTCTTCCGGATAGGAAGCTCTCCTCCATCCTAGCTCGTAGCTGCTTAAAGCTTGCTGCTAGCTCCTAGCGCTAGCTCCTCGCTGCACAAATAAGAGACTTGGGACGGCCTAGAAGATGGCGGACATCGAACGACTTCCGGTTCAAGCGAGGAGCTAGCAGTAGCACTATAAAAATAAGAGACTTGGGACGGACCCATTATAAGCCTGGTCATGTACCTCTGAACAGCGTATAGTTTAAGATTAGCTTAACAGAAATCACCAGCGCCAAAAAATCAGAGTCAAGATTACCAGTCTGTTAGCAGTTCAGGTCTTTGCAGAAATCCAGCAGGGCAGCCTCAGTATTTGCTTGTGATAAAATATAGACAGCTGTAAATTTGAATAATGTAGAAAGCGCAGTCTGCATTTGATTGACAATAACTCCAGATCAGATGACCAGGAGCGGAACAGTATTTTAATATTCCAACTGTCACACCAGTTTTTTTTTTCACCATAAAGCACACACCTCCTCCCTTTTCATCTGAGAGTCCTCTGTTCTGTCACATCGGTATATAGAAAAAAAGTCACCTGGTGGAATGGCTCTGTGTGGTATCCCCGGATATAGCCAAGTTTTGGGGAAACAAAGCTCATTACAGTTTCTCGATATCCAGGCGCCGAGATCGTCCAATTTATTATTCAACACCTGTATATTCGCTGGCAGGATGCTTGGCAGAGAGCATTTATGTGGCCAGGATCTGGTGTTTAATCCAAACATGGAGGAGGGTTCATTACTCCCGTTGGTTGGGCTTGGCTAGATTGCCCAAGGTATTGCTTTAGGTCAGATCATCAGCAGGGTTGCAGTGTTAATTCTAGGGGTGGGGGAGAAAAAATCGATACAGCATATTATCACAATATTTTTGTGTGGCACTAACATATCGTCACACAGTACCAAGTATCTTTTTTATCATTATATAAATGATTAATATTACAAATACAAATGAAACTTTTGGAAGCCTACTAGATTAACATTATCAATTATTTTTTTAGTCAGCTGGATACATTTTGCTGCAAAAAAATGGCTGAAGTGAGATGAACAGACTGGAAACTTTATCTTATTAACTTAAACAGATGTTGACAAAGTTTTCCTTGTCCTCTGATAGAGTCTGTGATTAAAGCCAGTATACATTGTGCAATTTTGGGCCGTCACAGACATAAGATGAGCAACCTGAAAAAAACGTAGCAATGTCTTTGTTTGTGGCTCTAAAACGGTGGTCCTACATCGCACAGTGAGAGAGGTTCAAGAATGGCCACTGTCACGGTCTTGTGATCAAAGACATCCTGGGATAAAATTCTGACAGTGTCAGAAATTTGGGATGACCGTCTCACTGTGTGACTGCTGTTACAACCTACATCGACTAACCAACCAATAGAAATGCAACATGAAATGATGCACTGGCGCTAAACCCAAACAAACAGATGGATAGCAGCTCGCCATGGAGGTAAAACATGCTAAAAGAAATGTGTGGGATTCTAGCAGAGGAAAACCTTGTGGAGTTGTGGCAGCAGAAGCCTTGCGTGTATGATATGTCCTCCAGCTCTTACCATGATCGCATTAAAAAAGATGAAGCATGGAATAAAATGGCGGTGGAGTTGCTAACTAGCAGCTAGCGAACACACACACAGACACACCGTAGTATATAGTGTATATAATGTTGTGCTTCACGGTTGGAGAAGTAATAACCTGTGCAGCATCCTTGCACATTCAGTATGGGAAGCTATTGCATCATACGTCGTAGCCAGCGATTCAGTAGGGGATGTCATCATACAGTCAACATACATAAAACTTGACTCGCTTTTTATGGTAAAAGAATATTTATTAACATGTGAACATATGAATAAAAATGTGGCAAGTCTTTGGTGATTAGACCTCGTAGAGATGGTATGATTTAAGGGGGGTGATGAATCCATAGTCGAATAGGGAACCCCCCAAAAGAAAAGTAAGAAGGGAGAGGGACAACCGACCATTTGACATGAATTGATCTTTACCTTACCAGCAGGCAACAGGCTTCTAATTAATAAGTAAAGAGACAATGCGCAGCTACAAAAACATGCATAAAGCAAAATGTAAAAGACTATGTAATGGATATGTGCATAGTTAAGTTTTTGACAGAAATAAGCCCTGAATGAAATTAGTACAGCTCTGATGAGAAATGAGTGTTAGGAATATGTCTGGAATGACAGCTAGGGAGCCACTAACTAATAGATGATGATAGATGTATACTAAGTGTAGAAAAGGGAAGCAGCAGGAAATGTGTTGACGTATAACCACCAAACATTATAAAAGCCAGAGATGAAGTAAGCTGTGATAAGAGAAATGATGGTGATATGCCAGAAAGGAAGGCTGAAAAGTGCATGCTTCTGCAGACCATGGGTGTCTATATGTAGAACATAATAAAAGGTCAATGAGGACCAAACATAAATAAAAGGTCATAAGACTGAACAAAAACTAGTGTCATGAGACCAACTCAAATAAAATGGTTCAAATAAAATAAGGTCTGGCAACCAAACAGAAATTAAAGTCATCATTGACAGACAGAAATTATTGTCCAACAACTGAAAATAAATTAGCGTGTATAAGCATGAGGTCCTGTAGACCTTGGGTGCACAGACTGGGGTCCTAAAGACCATGTGTAGAACAAACAAAAGGTCAGAAAAGACCAACAAAAATAAAAGGTCACAGACTGAACAGAAACTAAGGTCAGAAGACCAACTTAAATAAAATGGTTAAAGTAAACTTAGGTCCAACGACCAAACGAAAATTAAGTCAGCATGACAAACAGAAATTAATGGTCGCACGACCAACAAAAAAAAAAAAGTGTTGCATGGGGTCCTGCGAACCATGTATGAGCATTCAGGGGGCGGTCCCGAAGACCTTGGGTGTTGATGCATACACATGAGGTCCCACAGACCATGATGGAACATTTGCATAAGGTCTTGAAGACCATGGGTGTTTGTGCATTTGCGTGAGGTCCCAAAGACCATGTAAATGAGTGAGCAGCATGATAAATGCGAGCAAGGTTTAAGAAGAAGTGAACCAACAGAATTATGTTAATTTATGACCAACTTGAATAGATGAGTGCAGCAGAATATGTCCCAAGACCAGCAGATAATAAATCAACAAGACAGAAATTCTGATAAGATAACCAAGAGGACAAAATCATGTGTGAAGCATGATTGTGGATTATAAAGTGATAAAAGTGAGCAATTAGCAGACAAGCTGATGTTAGTGCATGCAGCATGTAGTAAGGGGGCCATGGATGACTGTGCATACAGCATGAGATCGCGTAGACCATGGGTGTAGTGGGAATATTTGACAAATGACAGCAAGCCAAACTGAATCAAGGCAGACAGCTTTTGGAATCATATAAATAAGTGCAAGGAAAAGAGGTCTGAACAGCAAGCATATATAGCACAATTAGCAATGTGACAACTAAACAGAAATGGCAAATGGCTGATGGAAGGCTGTGGCTCCGTCAAATATGATGGTGGGCAATAACACAAACTATGAACAAGACTTGAGAGGTAGGAGATGAGAAGACCACAAAAGACCACTGCCAGCTATAGGAATACAACTCCACATGACGTGGACTGAGGCACGTTCCAGGCACTGAGTCATGGATGACATCGTAGAATTAGTGAATCTGGAACCGACAAAGACGGCTCAAAATACATAGTGATTACGACCGGGAACCTTAATTACCAGAACCCAGCAGTGTGTCATTAACACTGAACTGCAGTCAGTGTGAAAATGTGACAATTGTAAAACAGCACAAGGGTTGAGGAAACTGCCCAGCACGCTGCCAGGACGGAGCTGCCATTGCAAGGGCCTCTTCAATCAGTGGTGTAGAACAGAGCAAGAAGGATGATCGAGCCCCAGCCGTCATGACCACGATGTGCCTGCATCTGGTCCCACACCAGTAAGGACAGCTTCATCTGTAGGTCATGGGCTGTCAAATTCTTGAGTTTATTGCTTGACACTTACTGACATATTCTGACTTTACCTTTTTATTACTGTATTTACATGCTGTTTATCCTTTTTTAAATATATTAATGGTAGTGTGTGCATTTACTACGTTCCTGTTTGCGTACAGTTTGGTCATTAATGGGGGCTGTGTGATTTGAAGTATTTGTAAGTTATGTAGTATGCCCTTTATACATACATATATATATATATATATATATATATATATATTTTTTTTTTTTTTTTTTTTTCAATAATGACCGAATTTCTTTAATTATTGTTTACATCATCGCCTATTCTTAGCATATAAATTACACATTGTGGAGGGAGCCCAAGACGTGCCTGACATGGTTGCTTCTGTATTACTGTTCATATGATAAATGACGATACAGCAGGCAGATGGATGTAGGATGACACTGCAATAGAGGCTCAATATACATGAATACTTTTTTTTTCATTTAAAACATTCATATAATTACTTATTCATAGAGGCTAGCTGTACGCTATAACTCAGCGAATTTAAGATATAAAATATTAGCAGATTTAAAGAACTGCCACCTGATGAACAGCTGATGTGAGAGCAGATACACAGACACACATGCAAACTACACTGAGTTTCCTACAAGTAGAGGAAAGTGAGTTAATTTGAGTATGTAAATGAGTGCGTTTTTAATTGTTTGAGCTAGATAACAGTATATTCTATGGCGGTCACCAATAAAACCCATGCCGAGGAAATCGCTGAGGGGCTTTTATTTTGAAATGATACAGGAAGTGTGGTAAGATAATAGCATGATACGCACATAAATTTATTTTATTTATTTTTATGAATAAAGATGAAGAGAACAACTTGCTTTGCTTGAAATGAGCAAATACTATTGTAAAGCAGAGGGCATAATGTCCCTGCTTAATATGCTTACTTTGATGAAGCCCAATGACTACTGAAAATCAAGGCCTGCCGCTATTACAGTATTACGGTAATTGTTTTCCCATTGAAATGAGGGGCGACAGGAGAATGGAATAAATCACTTCACAATATTGATACAGTGATAATGTTTGTCTGCAGCACCGAATGGATTAGAAGACAGATAATATGTGACACTGTTATGTGCAGCAGCCTGTTCTCTCTCACTCTCTCTCACTCTGTCAGGCTTGTCTCCCTCCTCCCTCTAAGAGGCACAGGGCGCATAGAGACAGGGAAGGCATTGGCGCAAGGCACACAGACAGCAACTCAGGTATTGAGGAGTGCTTTTCTTCCTCCCTTCCTCCCCAAGCAGGTTCTTTTCCCCCATGCTCATTTAGGTGCTGGGGTTTTGTTGTTTTAGTTTGTTGTGTTAGTTTGGGCTGGAGATTCCCGGTAGTTACATTATTAATCTCTTTTCCTTAGGCTTAATTCATGTTTTAGGTAGTTAAGGGGGAGACGCTGGGAGTGGCCCAGAGTCTTCCCTCCTTTTGTTCCTTTTTGCCAGGGTCTCCAGTCCCTTTTGTTTGCCTTTAGTTTGTTTGTGCTTTTGTTTAATGTTTTGAGGTGACACAATAAAGCTGGTGGGTAAACTGTTACCTTTGGTGTGGCCTCTCTTTTTATATGTTGCAGCTTCCTGCCCCTATTGAGCTGGGTTTTGTTTGATTTGATTTGATTTATTTATTTGAACATGTTAAAAATAAAATAAAAATAAGCAATTGATTAAAACAATTTGAAAGAGAAGAAAACAATATATTCACATCTCATTTACATGTTCAAAAGGAGTAGGAAGAAGTATACACTTATCTGGTCCTACCCCTTGTTCACTCAATACTCATATCAATAATAATAATACTGTAACAACAACAATAGTAATGATAATAGTAACAATAATAACAACAACAACAACAAGCAACAACAACAAACAACAATAACGACTACAATAATGACAATGACATACGACAACAACAATAACAACAACAACAACATATAGATACACTCACTTACATATAACATATCAATTATGACTGTTGTAATCCCTCCTCCCTGTATTCCTTTCTGTTTGTATGAAGGCCGTAACATATTTGGGGGCTCATCCACTCTTGTTGTCCGCGCTGATGTTTGCAGTAATCCCACAGAACACGGATCGTCGAAGCTCGGAGGTATCTTTGGCTGACTCACTCACCAGAGGCGTGGGCCAATCGTCTTGTGGCCGCAAAAGGAAGTAGGGTCTGTCCGTCCATCGATTGGGTTCAGCTAGGTTGGCTAGAGTCTTGCCTCGGGTCAGATCGTCAGCAGGGTTGGCCTCAGAATTGATGTATCTCAAGGCTTCAGAGCCTGTGAGCTCCTGGATTTCAGCTACTCTGGTCCCCACAAAGACTTTGAACCGACATGAGTTGGACTGCAGCCAACTGAGCACCGTTGTTGAGTCAGTCCAAAGTACGGTCCTTCGGATAGGCAGAGTAAGTTCAGTTGTTATTATCATGGCTAGTTGAGACCCAATAACGGCGGCACAGAGCTCCAACCAGAGAATGGAGTGTTGCCTTCATGGGGCGACCCTGGACCTGGCCATTAGAAATACCAAGTTGATGTCTGTCTTCAGTGTGCAGGTATGCCACCGAGCCATAGGCTCGCTCGGAGGCATTGCAGAAGATGTGGACATCATGGCTTGCATCAGGCTGATCCATGTGTGCAGGAACATAGCAACGAGGCAGACTTATCAATGACAGGGAAGAGAGTTCAGCTACCCAGGTGTTCCAAGCTGTCAGGAGCACCTCAGGAAGCATTGGGTCATCCCATTCTCTTGGCTTGTCCCACAGGCGCTGGACGAGTACTTTGGCTTTCGTTGTGAAGGGAAGAAGACGACCCAAAGGGTTGTACTGACTGGCCAAAACCCGGTAGACATTGCGCGTGGTTGGTGGGCCACGGTCCACAGGCCGATGTTTGTAGCCGATGGTATCGGAAGGGCAGTGCCATCTCAGCGCGAGTGTGGCCTCCTGCGTGTCCAACCGATCCTGCGAGAGCCAGAGTTCTGTGCTGTCAGACAGTGCTTCCGGGGTTAGATGGCTGACCACAGATGGCAATTTACTGGATGCGCTCCCCACCTGCACCAGATGTAGTCCTGGAATTGCTAACATACAAGTGTGTCCGTTCATGCAAAATGCCAAGCTGCACATGCTTATCAAATGGGCTGGCATGCACAGATACAGTGGTGGAAAAAAGTTTTCGGACACCCCATGCATTTGTGAAATATTGCAATAAGAATCACTCTTAGGTCTTCAAGTGCAATTTCTTTTAGTACAGTCACAGCCAAAATACTAAATAAATCCTAAAAAAGCCATTAAAAACTTAAAATTGATTGGTTCCATAAAAATACATTAGAAATTTTGAGTATTGGGTCATTTTGGTACCAGTGATGAAGGTCGTTCTTTTTATTAAAAGACACAATTTTTGTTGCCAAGCTTCGTGTCTACATAAAGCCAGCACATTTGAAAGTTCTTCAGACACAAAAATGGCTAAAACAAGGAACCTAACGCAGGAAACATGCCTGAAGATAAAGATTCTCAGCCAGGAAGGGTACAGCTGCCGCCAGATAGCCAGGAAGTGCAGATGCAGTCCTTCAGCAGTTGGATACACTCTGCAGAAATACAGACGAACCAACAGCTTGGAAGACAAACCAAGATCTGGGTGTCCAAGGGTTTCTTCAGCAAGAAATGACCGCATCCTGATCCGCATGTGCAGGCAAAACCGCCGAATGACATCAGAGGAGCTTCAGCAGCAGTGGTCAAACCAAACTGGTGTCCAGTGTCCCACCCGCACTGTACGTGGCCGACTTGTAGATCATGGCTTAAGGTCCTACAAGGCTATCAAGAAGCCCCTGATCAATGAGAGACAGAGGTTAGCCCGGCGTCGTTGGGCCCAGGCACACAAGAACTGGACAGCCAAGAATTGAAAGAAGATTTTGTGGTCAGATGAGTCCAGTTTCCAGTTTTATCTTCCTCTAATGTGAGGGTACGCAGAAGGCCAGGTGAAGCATTATCTCCAGCATGTACAGTACCTACTGTCAAGCATGGTGGAGGCAGTATCATGGTTTGGGGATGCATGAGTGCTGCTGGTGTTGGTCATCTCACTGTCTGTGATGGCACATTGAACTCTACCAAGTATTGTACCATTCTCGAAACCCACATGCTCCCTTCTGCGCGTGCACTGTTCCGTCGAGATAAAAACTGGTCTGGCCCATGGACTATTTGTTTGAGCATGCCGCAAATACATTAAAGTGGCCTAAAAATGTCTGTCCATTGCTTTTGCAGAATATGTCCACTGGGACAGCTCAACAGGCTTACGCATCCTTGTCACTTGAGATGAGTCTTGATTATGAGTCAGTTAAAACAGCTGGTGCCTGAGGCTTATCGCCAAAAGTTTCGCTGGTTCAAAAAAAACTGACAGTCAGACTTATGTAGAATTTGGACATGAAAAAGAAGCACCGTTTGATCGTTGGAGCAGATCTAAAAATGTTGACAGTTTTGATAATCTGTGCAATTTGATATTACTGGAAGACATTAAGAACTGTTTACCAGACAAAATCGCTACTTCACCCTCTGACGTGCTGACGTATTGCGGTAAGCGAGTTGTGTCATTTCCGGTGTTTCTGTGACAGCGTCTCTGTACTGCTCCAGTGAATTCTACTAGCCTGCTTTCTGCTTTCTCACTTCAGTAACATCTACTTCAAGTCTTAACCCACACTCGTTCTGTTTAAGCACTTATAGCTCTCCTCCTTTTTACAACTTCCCTGCTAATCTCTTAGCTGTTGTTTGCACGTTACTAGCCTTGGTAGCTACATTAGCTTAACAGTTAGCGATGGCTTCTCCCTCTGCTCTTTCTTGCTCGGTGTGCTAAATGTTTAGCTATGCCTCTGCCTCCTTTAGCGACAATGGTAATTGTAACAAGTGTAGCTTATTTGCTGTGTTGGAGGCGAGGCTAAGTGAATTAGAAGTGCGGCTCCACACCATGGAAAACCATTCAGTAGCTGCGGTAGTTAGCCAGCCCCCTGTAGCCGGTACGGAGCCACATAGCTTAGCCTCCGCTAGCGGTCCTCCGGTAACACCCGTTCAGCCGGGAGGTTGGGTAACTGTTCACCAGAGGCGCAGCTCCAAGCCGAAGCCCACGGCTTACCACCAGCCTGTTCACATTTCCAACCACTTTTCCCACTCAGCGACACACCCGCTAAGGATAAAACTCTGGTTATTGGCAGCTCTATTCTGAGGAACGTGAAGTTAGCAACACCAGCGACCATAGTCAAATGTATCCCTGGGGCCAGAGTGGGCGACACTGAGTCAAATTTAAAACTGCTGGCTAAAGCTAAACGTAGATTCAGTAAGGTTGTTATTCACGTCGGCGGCAATGACACCCGGTTACGCCAGTCGGGGGTCACTAAAATTAATGTTGCCTCGGTGTGTGAATATGCTAAAACGATGTCGGACTCCGTAGTTTTCTCTGGACCCCTCCCAAATCTGACCACTGATGACATGTTTAGCCGCATGTCATCATTTAATCGCTGGCTGTCCAGGTGGTGTCCAGCAAACAATGTGGGTTTCATTAATAACTGGCAAACTTTATGGGGAAAACCTGGTCTTATTAGGAGAGATGGCATTCATCCCACTAGTGTTGTTTTTGGCGGCCTGTTATAATTTTAGTTTTAGTCTAGTCTTTGTGTTAAACTGTCATTTTAGTTTTTATTAGTTTTAGTCATGTTCATACTCTTTTTTGTCTAGTCAGGTTTCAGTCAACTAAAAGTCTGAGCATTTTAGTTTTATTTTAGTCAGAATAATCCATGACTATTTTCGTCTCGTTTTAGTCGACGAAAACTGATGACATTTTAGTCTAGTTTTAGTCAATGAAAATTGTATTTTAGTCTCTTTTTAGTAATGCAATTCTATTATACCCAGTCAATATAGTATAAGTACCTAGTATAGTGTAACCAAACCAAAATTTTCTTTTCTAAATTAGCTCCTATAGTTAGAGCGAAATATATATTTATTTATACAACAGTTAGTTCCGACCGAGTAATTTGATTGGACGAGAGGCATTCTGTGAGTGAGAGCCGGTGAATACTGGGAAAATAACTCCCGACAGGGGAATAGAACCCCGACGCGCACCCAGCCCTGCCGGCAACGGGTGAATCTCCTTGTCAGGGAAGCGTCCCTAGCAACACTGGGCTACATAGCAACGGTCATTACACAGTAATATCAGACCTCTGAATGCCAGGACTGACCAATCAGAATACAGCATTTAATAGAGCCATGTAATAAATATAAATACAGCCGTTAATTAACCAACTGTTACACTCGCTACATTGACACAAACTGACACTAGCGTTACACCAAGAAGATGGATATTTTCCCCAAAATTACATTTGAATTAAATTATGAGTGGTCGTCAGGAGAGGACGAGGAAAAGGAAAGCCAGGACTCTTCTGTGCAGACCTCCAGGTGTGTTTGTGTAACATCAGCCGATTAAGCGATAACGGTCAGGAATTATCAATGATCATCTGATGAGGTACTGATGAGGATGAGGGAGAGTGGAAGCTGAATCTGGCCATGCCAACATCCAGGTTTGCCAACGTTTCATCAGCCGAACTGGACGAAGTTACACAGTTGCAGTTCAATGTAAATACAAAGTAGCTTGTGAGTTCCTGGTGTGTGTTCCACGTTGCCTGGCAACAGACTGGGGGAACTGGTTTTTTTTTCGCGGAGCTACATAACATACTTAAATAATTTATTTCATTACCTTTTGTTAACATTTCCTTACCCAGCATTGCTGTTTAAGCTGTTGTTGAACTGTTGTACAAAAGCAATATCACATGAGAGCGAGTGATGTTGTACTGTATATCGTCACGGCTGTAATCCGTCTGCGCAGTGCAACGTACAGCCTAGGAAACAGAAATACTGCAAAATAATAATAATAACGCGACTAAACATTATAACGTTATTTCATCTCGTCTCGTTTTGGTAAACGAAAATGAAGAGACATTTTAGCAGAGGTTTTATTTTGTAAACCACTTTAAGTCTCGTTTTTATTCGTCAGTAATATTGCATTATATATTTAATTATAGTTATCGTCATATGACCACCATTTACGTTGCGTCTCGTCTTGTTTTCGTCACGTGATAAAGATTCGTTGACGACGATATTTATCATACTTTTCAATGATGAAAGCAACACTACACCCCACTTTGGATGGAGCTGCTCTCATTTCTAGGAACCTGGCAAATTTTATTAGTAATTCAAATCCCTGACAACCCAGAGTTGAGATCAGGACTCAGAGTCGCAGTCCTATACGCTTCTCTGAGCTTCTAGTGCAATTACCCACCCATAGTTTTCATAGTTTTATACAAACGAGTTCTGTCCCCCGACCACCTAAATTATCTAAATCTAAAATTACACAAAGAGAAGTTGGGCATAACAACCTCATAAAAATTAAAACCTCTTCTGTGAAAGAAAGACAAAACAGGAGAATTAAATAAGGACTGTTAAATATCAGGTCTAAAGCAGTAAACGAATTAATTTCAGATAATCATATTGATTTACTCAGTCTAACTGAAACCTGGCTGTGTCCAGAGGAATATGTTAGTCTAAATGAATTCACTCCTCCCAGTCATAATAATACCCACATTCCTCGAGGCTGTTTCTGAATTCTCAGAGTTTTTATCCAGTTTAGTTCTTAAATCAGATAAAGTTATTGTTGTAGGCGATTTTAACATTCATGTCGACGTTGATAATGACTCCCTGGCTACCGCATTTATCTCATTATTAGACTCCATTGGCTTCAGTCAGGGTATACATGAACCCACTCACTGTTTTAACCATACCCTCGATCTAGTTCTGACGTATGGAATTGAAACTGATAACCTAACAGTCTTTCCACAGAATCCCTTGCTATCGGATCATTATTTGATTACTTCTGATTTCTTTTTACTCGATTACACGCCACTCAGCAACAGTTACTATACTAGATGTTTATCAGATAGTGCTGTTGCAAAATTTAAGGAAATGATTACTCTGACGTTAAATTCAATACAAAGTCCTTCAGTAACAGAGGTTTCCCGTGCCGACTTTAACCTCTCCCGAATTGATCATCTTGTCAATAGCGCTGTAGGCTTGCTGCGAACAACACTCGACTCTGTAGCTCCTCTTAAAAAGACGTTAACAAAGCAAAGAAAGTTCACTCCTTGGTATAACTCTCAAACCCGTAAGTTAAAACAAATATTGTGAAAATTTGAAAGGAATTGGCGATTAACCGAACTGGAAGAATCGCGTTTAATCTGGGCAGACAGTTTCAAAACATATAAGAGGGGCCTCCGCAATGCCAGAGCAAACTATTACTCAGCATTAATAGAAGAAAACAAGAATAACCCCAGGTTTCTTTTCAGCACTGTAGCCAGGCTGACTGAGAGTCACAGCTCTATTGAGCCTTGTATTCCTTTAGCCCTTCGCAGTAATGATTTTATGAGCTTTTTTAATGACAAAATTCTAACTATTAGAGGCAAAATTCATGACCTCCTGTCCTCAGATAGTACCTATCTAACCTCAAACACAGCTGTAAGACCTAATATATATTTAGATTGTTTCTCCCCAGTTTCAATTTCAAACAGGCTATGTTCCACAGTCTTTTAAGGTAGCTGTAATTAAACTTCTCCTAAAAAAGCCCACCCTGGATTCAGAGTTGTTAGCCAACTATAGACCAATATCTAATCTTCCCTTTCTTTCAAAGATCCTTGAGAAAGTAGTCGCAGACCAGCTGTGTGATTTTCTCCATGATAATAATTTATTTGAGGAATTTCAGTCAGGATTTAGAGTGCATCAGCACTGAGACAGCACTAGTTAAAATTACAAATGACCTTCTGATTGCTTCAGACAAAGGACTCGTCTCTGTACTTGTTTTATTAGATCTTAGTGCGGCGTTTGACACTATTGACCATCAAATTCTGCTACAGAGACTGGAACACTTAATTAGCCTAAAAGGTTCTGCACTAAGCTGGTTTAAATCTTATTTATTTGATCATTTTCAGTTTGCTCACGTTCATAATGAATCATCCTTACGTACTAAAGTTTGTTTTGGAGTTCCACAAGGTTCTGTGCTCGGACCAATCCTTTTTACGCTATATATATTTCCTTTAGGTAACATCATTAGAAATCACTCTGTAAATTTCCATTGTTATGCTGATGATACACAGTTGTATTTATCTATGAAGCCAGAAGAAAGTAATCAATTAACTAAACTTCATAATTGCCTTAAAGACATAAAAACCTGGATGAGCACCAATTTCCTGATGTTAAATTCAGACAAAACTGAAATTATTGTTCTTGGCCCCAAACAACTCAGAGACTCTTTATCTGATGACATAGTTTCTCTAGATGGCATTGCTCTGGCCTCTAGCACTACCGTAAGAAACCTTGGAGTGACATTCGATCAAGATTTGTCTTTTAATTCTCATTTAAAACAAATCTCACGGACTGAATTTTTTCATCTGCGTAATATTGCGAAAAGTAGGCCTATCCTGACCCGAAAAGATGCAGAAAAATTGGTCCACGCTTTTGTTACCTCAAGACTGGATTACTGTAACTCTCTATTTTCAGGTAGCTCTACTAAGTCCTTAAAAAATCTCCAGCTAATTCAGAATGCAGCAGCACATGTACTAACAGGAACTAAGAAACAAGATCATATTTCTCCTGTTTTAGCTTCTCTGCACTGGCTCCCTGTAAAATGCAGAATTGAATTTAAAATTCTACTGTTAACTTATAAAGCTCTAAATGGTCAAGCTCTGTCATATCTTAGAGAGCTCATAGTGCCATATTATCCCACCAGAACACTGCACTCTGAGAATGCAGGGTTACTCGTGGTCCCTAAAGTCTCCAAAAGTAGATCAGGAGCCAGAGCCTTCAGCTATCAGGCTCCTCTTCTGTGGAATCATCTTCCTGTTGTGGTCCGGGAGGCAGACATCGTCTCCACATTTAAGACTAGACTTAAGACTTTCCTCTTTGATAAAGCATATAGGTAGGACTGGCTCAGGCTTGCCTTGTACCAGCCCCTAGTTAGGCTGACTTAGGCCTAGTCTGCTGGAGGACCCCCTATAATACACCGGGCACCTTCTCTCTCTCTCTCACTCTCACTCACTCACTCACTCACTCACTCACTCACTCTCTCTCTCTCTCGTGTCCTATTACTGCATCTTGCTAACTCGGCCATTCTGGATGTCACTAACTCGGCTTCTTCTCCGGAACCTTTGTGCTCCATTGTCTCTCAGGTTAACTCGTATTGCAGCGGTGCCTGTATAGTGTGACGTGTGTAGTTGTGCTGCTGCCGTGGTCCTGCCAGATGCCTCCTGCTGCTGCTGTTAGTCATACTTCTACTGTTATTATACACATATGATTATTGTCACACATGTATACTATCAGATATTAATATATTATTATTAATTATAATATTATTACTTTCATTAATGTTGTTGTAAGTTACTGTCATTACCATCTGTCCTGCATCTCTCTCTGTCTCTGTCTCTCTCTCTGTCTCTGTCTCATTGTGTCATACGGATTACTGTTAATTTATTATGTTGATCTGTACGACATCTATTGCACGTCTGTCCGTCCTGGAAGAGGGATCCCTCCTCAGTTGCTCTTCCTGAGGCCTCTACCATTTTTTTCCCCCGTTAAAGGTTTTTTTGGGGGGAGTTTTTCCTTATCCGCTGTGAGGGTCCAAAGGACAGAGGGATGTCGTATTCTGTAAAGCCCTGTGAGGCAAATTGTGATTTGTGATATTGGGCTTTATAAATAAAACTGAGTGATTGATTGAATTGACTTACATCAGTTGTTGACTGTGTTGGTCCCTTTCAGTGCACGAAAGCTGGGAACAAGTTCCTTTTGACCATTATGTGCTCTGCAACCCGGTTTCCTGAAGCCATTCCCATGCGCAAGATCACAGCTCCATCTGTAATGAAAGCGTTTTTGAAGTTTTTCTCTTTGTTTGGGTTGCCTAAAGTAATACAAACTGATTAGGAATCCAACTTCATGTCGCAAATTTTTGCATAAGTGATGAAACAACTTGACATCACTCACTGTTTTTCGAGTGCATATCACCCAGAGAGTCAGGGCACACTTGAGCATTTCCATCACTTACTGTCTGGAGTCCAGTAAGGAATGGGATGAGGGTGGCCGTCACCTCCTTTTTGCTGCTCGTGAGGTGGTTCAAGAGTCCCTGGGTTTTAGTCCAGCAGAGCTGGTGTTTGCACACACAGTGCATGGCCCACTCAAACTTTTGCAGGAGAAATGGCTGGGAGATAGCAAGCCACAGAATTGGCTTGACTACGTCAGCAATTTTCGTGTTAAACTTCACCGTGCTTGTGAATTGGCGAAGCAGAACATGTCTGTTGCTCAAAAGAATGAAGCGATGGTTTGATAGAGATTCTAAAAGCAGATCTTTCAGTCCTGGCGACAAAGTGTTGGTGTTGTTGCCTGTTCCTGGTTCAGCTTTGCAGGCCCGTTACAGCAGCCCCTATGTAGTTCAGGACAAAGTGAGTGAGCGGGATAACATAGTTGCTATGCCAGACTGTCGACGGCGGAGTAGACTGTGCCACGTTAACATATTGAAGCCCTACCTGGACAAAGAATCTGTCCCTTTGTCTTCTGTTAGTGCAGATGGCAAAACTGTTTTGGCGCTGTCCAGTGCTGAATGCATTGATGAGGCTCAGGTAGCCAGAGCGCTGTCCAGTGTTGATCCCACGGAGACACTGGTGATTTTAGCCGTGTCTGATGTGGAGGATGTTGTTGGCCCATCCAGTGTTGCTGTTCACGGACGGTTAAATAACTGAAATGTTGTTCAAGCTTGATGAGTGTTTTCCACATTTGACTCAGCTTCAACATGAGGACGTGGTCAGTGTAATAAAACATCACTCTATTCTGTTTTCAGATGTGCCGCCTCAGATCCATGTGATGCAACATGACAGCAATGTGGGGGACTCTCCGCCAATAAAGCAGTATGCGTATAGAGTCAATCCCGATAAGCGCCTCTGTTTACAACAGCAGGTAAATTATATGCTGGAGAACGGTATTGCAGAACCTCTGAGGCTCTCGCGCTCATCTTGGCCCTTAAACATTTTGAGGTTTATGTCGGCTCTGCTAGTGTGCCCGTTGTTGCTTACACTGACCACAATCATCTGTCTTTAATAATCAGATGCAAAGCACCAATCAGCGGCTCATGCGTTGGGCACTCTTTTTACAGTCTGTCATTGTGGAGGTCAGGCACATCAAAGGGCGAGAGAATGTCCTGGCCGACACATTGTCACGATGTTAGTTGTTTATGCATGAATAATGTGCGTGGCGCTCCCCCAATTCATGTTTTTAGGGTGGGGGTGTTGTGCGCACCTGAGTGCAGATTAGAGAGAGAGGAGGAGGTGATAAGAGGGACAGGGAGTGTAGAGACAGGGAAGGCATTGGCACAACACACAGACAGGAACTCAGGTATTGAAGAGTCCTTTTCTTCCTCCCTTCCTCCCCAAGCAGGTTCTTTTCCCCCATGCTCGTTTAGGTGCTGAGGTTTTGTTGTTTTAGTTTGTTGTGTTAGTTTGGGCTGGAGATTCCCGGTAGTTACGTTATTCGTCTCTTTTGTTTTCCTTAGGCTTAATTCATGTTTTAGGTAGTGTAGTGTATTATCATTTGCTCTGAAGGTTTGGAACAGATAAAGGGTAAGGGGCCCAGGGTCAAAAACATATATGGTCAGGGTCAAAGAAGATATTTATGGCCCAGGGTTAAAGTTTGGTGAAGTCCAACTAGGGTGACCCTCTGTTGTCCGTTTGACTTTGTCTCACATTTCACATAAACAGCGAGTCTATATATAATGGGAGTAATTTGGGGCTGTTTTTCAGAGCAGTTCACATTGGCCGAGAACCTCTCCAAGCATTCTAGATGCTTGATAGATGCTGTATTTCTTGTAATAAACCTTTTCTTTATGCAAGCAAGACGGTGTCATCGGAGTCTTCTTCATCACCTTCACATCATCGCCATTTAATAAACAACAGTAGGTTAGGGACAGACAGTGGGAGCGACAGCCCACTGAGTGGTTGGCCCAGGCGGCTGTTGATCGGATAGCTTGAACAGCCGGCTCTCTTGCCATGAGGGATCCGGGTGCACCGGGGCTGACAGGCTGGAGGCAGAATGAAAGCGCTGGTTCGGGGTGGACGCAGGCTGCAAGTGGAGGCCGGCTGCATGTGGAGGTTGGCTACTTGAGGCCTGCAATGATGAGGATGCTGACGAGGCAGAGGCTGAGACATATCCAGGGACTGAAGCAAAGTGTGCGCGGAAGGCTTGGCCGGAGTAGCCGGGGACTGTGCGTGGCAATCTGGGTGTACATGTGCAAGGTGTTCGGAAGAAACAGATCATACGTGTAGTTTGGGACCATATCTTGAATCCATACACGTCACTGAGATCGAGACTGAATATGGAAACAGAGAACGAAGTTGCGCGATGACAATACTGACTTATAACAGGTGAGATTGCCTGAACGGGAGGACGTGATGAGTGAGAGATGATTCCGCTTCTGCTGAGGAATTGCACATCTGCTTATTACAATCAACAAGAAACTGAAAGAAAAAGGGTAAGGTGAGCGATTGCCAGCGCTAAGATTCTGCCTAGAATGATGGCTGACAGCAGCAGAAAAGAGATCTTATTTAAAATTTTGCAGTGGCATCCTGATTGGCTGAGAGAGATCATGACAAAGTTTGACTGGATAACCAGAGTGAACACCCAAAGTCAGCTGATTTGAGGGAGTAGTGAGAGTGGGATGGAGAGAAATGTGAAAGGATGAGCAAAGAGAAAGTCTTTCTGATTGAACTTATGCTGAGCTTCATAAGATTGCACCTGTAGGAGGCTTAAAATTGCACTTACTGTCAGATAAACCTCTGCTGATTTTAGACCGTTCACATACAGCACAGCTACACTCACAAATAACTGAGCCTCCTGCCTGCCAAGTCTGGTGATGCTCCCTCTGCTGTGGTTCAGCGGCTAATAAGCGGAGCTCGCTGCAAACAGCCACCGCTGCAACACAACAAAGTCCACAAATCCATTCAACGTCTCCACCATCCACAGTCACACAAACAGCTGCTTATTTACTGATGAATTAAAGCTCACAACTTGCACCAACAACTGATGCTTTGGTGTATTTCTTTTTTCAGGCTAACAAAACATCCTGGTTCCAGCTATTTATTGGGGTTTACCTACCCATTGCAAGCATGACTGTTCTCAGCTTCCTAGTTTAAAACTTTTTTGTAAAACATTTCATAAAATAATTCATCATTCTGTACTCTTCTCTCATTTCACATTTTCAATGTCTGTTAGCCCACCACTAATATTTTTGTCCAATCTTGTCTATAAAACAAAATATACATTTCATCATAGTTTTTATTATCAAAGAGTATTCTCAACTCATCAACATCCCCTCTTGGTCATGGAAAAGAAGGTTGTTGACAAACATCTTTCGTCATCGTAAATGAAACACTGCAGAGTTAGCCTCAATCTTGGCAAACCTGTGTCACGCAAATTCTCCAGGGTCTTGATGGACAAAATCTGGTATGGTTGGCTTTGGTCCCTGGTAGCTCCTCTCAGGACCCACTGGTGTTGATAGCTGTGAGTGTCCTTGAGGAGAATACAGAGTTAGTGGCCATGTTGGAGCACAATGCTGAGCGGCAGGCATTGGCTAAGCATAGGTTGTCCAAGGGTAAATGGCGGGCTGAGGATATGTAGTGGGTGTAGAATATGAAGATGTCATCTTGATCGGTTGCTGTGAGTAGGTAGACCAGCTCTCAGGGGGCGTGGCCTGTGGTGCAGATAAGGAATGGATTGCCAGATTTCCGATGCAGCAAAGTGGGCCCGATCTGGAGTTGGCTGTAGCTGATCATAATATTAACGGTATATGGCTAGCTCCAATGGACAGGGTTCTGACTTTGTAGATGATGTGGTACAGCCCTTTCGTATCTGCAGCTCATGCATCAGCTTTTCTAGAAAGTCCATTATGGAATCCTCACATGCTGATTACTCCCTTTGACCTCTCATATCTAGCAGGGCTGTAGCCTTGGTCAGCTGAAGGGTAACTGCTGTGCGGTGCTGGGGTACTGAACGGCTGATGCTGAGTGCATGCAGTTGGTTTATCATCCACAGGAGTCGGAAAGGGTACTCATGCAGGTAATAAGTAGGGGCACCTCTGACCTGGGGTTCTTAAAAGGGACTGAAGCAGAGAAGAATAATCACTTGGAGGGGAGCTAGACTTCTCTCTAAGCACAGTCTTTACAGCAGTGGAGCACGTTGGATGCTAAAAATTTTGTAGATCCATCTGGAGCATCCATCCGGAGCTTGTAGCTGTTGAACTAGCTGCCTGCAAGGGCTGGAGCAAGGTAGATCCTCTCTAGGTTCCCTGGGAAGGTCATGACATTTTATCAGTCCTAACTGGGAGTACAAACAGGTCGCTCCTTTTAATAAGTGCTCCTCTCCTACTAGTTTTTCTTCTGGACTACCTGCATGCCATTCTGTATACTGTAAGCTGGGCACTGAGGAGCTGACAAGCCTGTGTCTGTGGGAGCCGAGCTCATAATCTGTTAGCCATAGTGGAAGCTGAATGTTGCACATACAGCACACAGTCTCCAAAGTGACATAAGTTCCATCCTGAGAAAGGGCAAGCACAGGGTATCCAACTCAAAGAACCACAATAAAAACTAAAAAATGCATTTCCTGCAGGTAATGCATTGTTAATAATGATGGCTAAATGCATTTCATCATTGCTGTAAATGCGGAATATAAAATGAACTTGCTCTCCATTCTGTTGAGCAGAAACAACTGCTACATAATCAGCAACTGCTATAAAACTCAACTCCCCCAGTCAGGGAAATGAACTCCTGCATCCCACATGACAGACAAAGATGCTGTCCACTCCCCAACTGAGCATCCTGGCAGAGTTGGTAACCACTGCAACCAACACTATAAAGGAACACAAGATACATGTGGTAGTCATGATGTGTACATTATTAAAAAAAGACGAACACAAGTGCTCTTAATTGTCAGCCAATACCACAGTAACCAGCATTGTAACACACACACACACACACACACACACACACACACACACACACACACACACACACACACACACACACACAGATGCCTACAACCCAAACAACAGGTGTACCTCCATCCAGGCTGCGTGAGTTTCTCTTGCTGGAGGAGCGCTGGAACAGAGGAGCTGGCCTGTCAATCAGAGAGCTTGCCTGTCTGGTCTGAGCCTGAGTCCGACCACTGTAGCGAAACTTAGAGCCCAATGCCAGGAACTTCCTAGGAGTGGTCGCCATCTCAGTGGAGGTCAGCCTGTAGACAAAGATCACTGATACTGACCCTCTGATCTGACTCTGGGTCAGGTAGCAAGCAAACATATTTAGCAAAATGTCCACATTTCCTTCATTGAAAACACTGCACAGCCACATGAGCATGCTGACCTAAAGAATACAATACCCTACCTGAAAAAAGTGTGATGTTCTACACACACTTTCCAAAGCTTCTTGGCTGCCTTGTAATTGGGCAGTTTAAAGCCAATTGCACTCTCATACTGTTCCACCTGTTAAAACAAGAAACACAATGCTGCTAAATAGATGACTAAATAAATTATAATGTTAGACAGTGAACTACAAATGTAACAGGGAGAGGAATATTTGTTGATATGAAAATATTCTGTACCTCGGATGGTCTTATTTTGATAAAGAAGCTGCTGCGTTTGTACGAGACCTTGAGGACTTTGGGCCAGGGGAAACGGTTGATCCTCAGTTTGTCCTTGTAAACCATAAGGCCACTAGAGCAAACCCCCAGCATGATGTCGACACCATCGAGATCCTGACAGAGACACCCAGAGACAGAAAGATATCCATTCAATGTCAATAGAATATGCAGACTTCAGAAAGCTAAAACATTTTAAGGGAACCTGAAATGAACAGCAAAGATAAAGGAGACCTTAAATGGGTGACAATTCAAGAAGTGACATAAGTTGCGTTCCACCACAAGCAAACAACATCAGTCAATTAATGAATTAATGTTTTTGATCATAGTGGTGGAGAGGGGCAACACATGTCATTGCAGGATGACTTCAGAAAGAAAATAAAAACAGCTTTTCCACATTTCCTCCCTGGATGCATTGTCACATTCTGGCTACTGTATCTTTCAACCTTCTTCTGTCTGTATGATGATTTGGTGTGTGCTAAGGCTTCAAGAACATGCATCAAATAAAGCATTGCCTTGCAACACAGATTCCATCGCACTAAGGTTGCTTTCACGCCTAAGCTGTTTGTTTTGGTTCCTTCACCTGGCGTGAAAACTGTCAGTCAAACCAACTAAACAAGTACACTGAAACCAGCTGAAGAGGAGGCTCTGTCTCCACTTCCAAGAAGACCGCTACAGTGCATTTGAGGTGTGAAAGCAAAGCAGACCAACTACTTTATTTTGTGATAGTAGGCCTAAATGTTATTTTAGGGTACTTTTATACCTACTTTGTTTGACTTGGTTCAAAGACGTGGTGTGTGTTTGGTGTGTGCCTATTTGGTTCTGTTCATTTGGGCTGATGTTAAAAGCTGTCCATCAAACTCTGGTATGAACGAAAGCATTGGTCATCACCTAAAAAGGTGGCCTTCGTGTCTGGTGCTGTCCAGTTTCAGTCTGGACTAATAAGTCTAATAATCAGTGATTTCTAAAGGGCAACAACAAATCATCTTTTGCTTTTTTATTACAACCATTCACGCTTACATTCACACCTACAGGCAATTTCAAGTCAGGGTAAAGTAAAATATTAGACTTACATCAAAACACTTGTTGAGAACATGTAAAAAGACTGGGAACTATATAGTACTGAATAGTGGAATTAAGGGCTGTACACATGCTGCGTTTTTTGCACCCCCAAAGTAGATGCGTGGCAGGAGCGCTCACACACCAAAGCAACGCTGTCAAAGTGCCGCATGTTTCTGAGCACATACAGTAATTTTCAGGGCAGGTAGAGTTCAGCTTTTGGAATGTAGCAGCATGCAATGCACATCATCTGACAAGGACCAAACAGTCACAGCCGGCAGATATCTTTCACTTGACTGGTAGATATAAGTCTCTGGTAAGCATGGAGAACAAGTTGATCATTTTATTGCAGGGCTGCCAGAGCTTTACATCTGTCTCTCGGAAAGCAGGCCTTCACATAATCAGCGCCGGGAGGAAGATAAGCTCTGCACTCAGGATTTCAGGTAAACAGGCTATGATATACAGCGGGTAAAATAAATATTGAACACATCACCATTTTTCTCAGTAAATATATTTCTAAAGGTGCTATTGTCATGAAATTTTCACCAGATGTCGGTAACAACCCATGCAATCCACGCATGCAAAGAAACCAAAATAAATAATTTCAGAAATTAAAGTTATGTGTAATGAAATGGAATGACACAGGGAAAAAGTATTGAACACGCTTACTGAAATTTATTTAATACTTCGTACAAAAGCCTTTGTTGGTAATGACAGCTTCAAGACGCCTCCTGTATGGAGAAACTAGTCGCATACATTGCTCAGGTGTGATTTTGGCCCATTCTTCCGCACAAACAGTCTTCAAATCTTGAAGTTTCCGTGGGCCTCTTCTGTGAACTCTGATCTTTAGTTCTTTCCACAGATTTTCTATTGGATTCAAGTCAGGTGATTGGCTGGGCCATTCTAGCAGCTTTATTTTCTTTCTCTGAAACCAATTGAGAGTTTCCTTGGCTGTGTGTTTGGGATCATTGTCTTGCTGAAATGTCCACCCTCGTTTCATCTTCATCATCCTGCTAGATGGCAGCAGATTTTTATCAAGAATGTCTCGGTACATTTTTCCATTCATCCTTCCTTCAATTATATGAAGTTTGCCAGTGCCGTATGCTGAAAAACAGCCCCACACCATGATGTTCCCACCTCCAAACTTCACTGTTGGTATGGTGTTTTTGGGGTGATGTGCAGTGCCATTTGACCTCCAAACATGGTGTGTATTATGGCATCCAAAGAGTTCAATTTTGGTCTCATCTGACCAGACTATATTCTTCCAGTATTTCACAGGCTTGTCTAAATGTTGTGCAGCAAACTTTAAACGTGCTTCAACATGCTTTTTCTTCAGCAATGGAGTCTTGCGTGGTGAGCTTGCATACAGGCCATGGCGGTTGAGTGCATTACTTATTGTTTTCTTTGAAACAATTGTGCCTGCTAATTCTAGGTCTTTCTGAAGCTCTCCACAAGTGGTCCTTGGCTCTTGGACAACTCTTCTGATTTCACATTACTGTCATTTCACATTATTACACACAACTTAATTTATGGACATCTATGGTTTGATTTCTTTGCATGTGTGGATTGCATGGGTTGTTACCGACATCTGGTGAAAATTTCATGACAATAGCACCTTTAGAAATATAGTTACTGAGAAAAATGGTGACGTGTTCAATATTTATTTTACCCGCTGTAGTTTTTGTTAAGGTTGCTTAGCAACCTCACACCCAACCTGCTGCCATGCTCTTGAAAGCTTGCACAGAAAAGGCACAAGAGTAGCACCCAGCGCCCGACCTTGCGTTTCCAGGCAGTTAAAGACGTGGCATGTGCACAGCCCCTTAGACAGTTAAACTGTTTTTCACCATTTTTGTGTCCAGGGTGTTTTTTGGGCGGGACTAAAAGCATGCTCAATGATGCAGTGAAGCAACCCTTAGCATAAGCCCTGCCCGTACACTATTTAAGAATTAGAGCCATTGGGTTTTGTTGTTTCTTGAAAATATATAATATAAATTACTATTCTGTAGCAGACTGAGAAAAACTAGCTTGATTTTTAGGCAGGTCAGTGTCCTCTGGCTCCGATTTTGATTCTGGCTGTGGTGGCTCAAACATGTCTGGCTGTACAAGTCCAATACAGCTGCTAGATGGAGCATCCATTGTAGTGCTACAATTAAGAGAGACTGCAGCTTTCCCGTAAGTGGGCTGGGCTTCAATGCATTCAGCGGACACACTCCCAGTGTCTTAAAGCAGAAAAGATAGATCTGTCAGTGTTAACACGCTAATCAGGTTGCAATTAATTCTGCACATAATGGGTTATTTTGTTTTCAATTGCATTAATGCCGTGCTGCTAGTTTGTTTTTTCGATGCATCCTTATTTGTAGTCAAGCTGTGGCAGTGTGCTTCCTATTGCCACAGTGATGAAAAATAAGACACTACTGCACTTCTAAATGGCTCCTTTCACTTTGAAAAACTCACAGTGGGATCAGTTGTCAAGTCAAAAGTAATATGCACATTGTGCCAAATGGAATTAAAATATCACTGAAGTACTTTGAGTTCGAGCTACCACCTACGAGCTGAGCACCCAGGTGCAGCTTATCAGACTGATGTCAGGATGTCAGTAGGTAACTGCATCAACAAAGACAGCAAAGCACTATTTTGGAGTGTGGGAATCACCACAGACCTGTGGATGAACCTAAATCGAAGAGGTTAACTACAGCGCTGTTACTTGGGAGGAAAGTGACAGCAGACCTGCATTTCAAGTGTTGTGTGTGATTTATCCTAGCTTCATGAGAATAAATAAAAGCTCTGCTAGCCGCCAGGCTACTTTAAACAATGTAAATGCCATAGCCCTGTGCTAATAAAGTTAGCATGTTGTATTTGTGGGGGAAGGTGTGTAGTAAAAGACAAGTAATTTGTCAGTGAACCTTGTGAGTTGTAATTTTATAACACTACCTTAGTCAAATGCTGCATCTAGAGGTTGTGCATATTAATTAGGCTGCCATTCAAAGTTATATTATGCAAGAATTGTAATTAATGTTTGAAATAATATCACCAGTAAAAGTGAAAGTAAAAGCCAACAGCCCAGATTAGCTCTCATTTGCTTTATCCCTGGTTTTCTAATGCTGTGTCCACAATTTTCATAGCTTCCTCTTGAATGCATGCTGCTTACAATCTGGCACCTGGTCGCTACCTTTTTTAAAGTCTCGACCTCACCTGCACACTGTAAACAGAAACATCATCAATACAGCAAATTAAGAAGAAAAGAAAAAAAATCCAGCAGAGGGCAGTTTGTGCAGATAAATACACCACCACACACTGAGAGTGGGCCATAAGTGATTACAGTGAAGGAGTCTACACTTTGTTGGGTTTTTTTGGAACATTTCCCATGGTGTATTTTTAAACCGTTTCTGCCTCATCAGCCAACAAAAGGCAATTTCAGATCCAACTTAAACGTTGGAACTTTTGTTATTTACAACTAATAAAAGTAGTTTAGTTAAGTTTTTACACTTCAGTGCATTTAATGCATTCAATGCATAAGCTGATTCAATACTGTATTTAGATCCAAATTTACTTTTAACATTATCATTTTATTGCTTTTCCAGATGTGATAGTTGTTAATACTAATAAAATCTTGCTTTGCAACAGATCCCACCTTGAGGAGTGATGACTTAGAAATCAGCACAGCGCATGTGTTTAAAATGTTTCCTACTGTATGCACTACTACCACTGATAATCCATGGAAAGAGAGAAGTTGTACTCTGCTGTATTTGCACCCTCAGCAGTTAGCTGTTTTATGATGCAGCTTCCTTGTAGTACTCACCATCATCCACAGGGGGGCAGTATAGACAGGTACAAGTCCTCCCCCCATATTTAGTTAAATCCCTGCTCTGACGCAAACACATTGACCTGATTTTTGGCTGTAAGACCTCACAAGTCACATGTCTCACTGCTGTTCAGGCCAGGCATGCAAGGTTCACTGATGCATGGCATTAAGAATAACAGACACAAAGCTGCAATCACTTTATGGTTTTTCTATACGCATCTATGCTGTTTGTTTTCATGGACCGTCAGATGGCAAAGTCACAGTCACACCCAGATTAATACATTGCCGAATACTTTGCCGATTTTCAACCAGCTTTGTATTATAACAATGTAGGAAGTGTGTGTAAAGTGTGTGATTGTACTTCCACAATTTTATGCCTACAACCACAGGCACAGGGAAATTCAAACCAAACTCAAATCAAATGGTAAAACTAAGAAGTGCTGATCAAATATAAACAAAGACACTGTTCCTGCATTGCCTATTTCAATTTCCTCAAATGCTTTTAAGAATATATTTTAGGTTACTTTTTAACTGTAATTCAAGATTGTTTGTTACCAGCCAGTCACCATATTGTGTCCCGTGTCAAAACAGATGAGCTTGCACTGCGCCACCAACCAGTTGGAGCATTTTTTGGTCAGGTGCGATGCAGTGCATTCATGATAGCTGTAGGTTTTCTACCCCTTGAGCTGAAGTGAATCCCACAGCCCTTTTTCTCTGTTTTGTCTGGTCATGAAGCACCGATTTCCAAGTATTTAAAATTGGTGCTACATGGCAGCTGCACAGAGAGCCCAGTTTACTGCGGTGAAATATGTCTTTAAACGTATTATCTGTTATACTTGATCTATGAAGCATTCTTGGATTTTGCAGTCACCATTGGAAAACAAGGTTGACTTTGACAAGGAACTTTTCTCAAGCAGTAAGCAGTTAGGAGCAGCTGACTAGCAGAGAAGCTAAAGAACTGTAGCTCCTGTGCTCACCTTGGCCTGGTGGAGGTCCACTCCGTACATGGAGAGTTTCTTGGCATTCTCCAGGAACATCAGGTCTGCCTGGGCTGGACTCATTGACCTGCCACAACACCACAGCAGGAATTCAACAACATCTTTAATTACTGTGACTGTGAAGAGGCTGTGACAGAAATAATGAAAGTGGGTGTGATTTTGACAGCCATTATTGAAAGGTATCTGGAACAGTTAACAACCATCAACCAGAGCACCTCCATGCAAATCAAGTTTATTCTTGAGTGTTTTAATTAGGGGTGGGGGAAAAAATTGATACAGCAAAGTATTTTATATTTCGTGTGGCGATATTGTATCGATATACGGATGCCAAGAATTAATCTTTTATTATATACATTATTATTTTTATTATTTTTTGCAAATACACATTTTAATACAACTTTTGCTATTAGAATAACAACAAAAATAGCATTTTAACTCCACTTGATGGTGCTGAGGTTTTTTTCTTTCTTGGCAAAGTCAGCAGAGGTCTCAGTCAGCGGGATTTGGCAGGAAATAAAGATGAGACACTGGAGAAAGAAATCAGAAATGCGCCATTGGCGTTTAAATCAAACATCTGGACTTTATGAAATACCCTGGGAAAACCACGAACATGAGGGTTCACCTCACACACCATCCAGAGATAGTGTTAGCCGCTGACAGCCAAGCCAACGCTAAACCCGCTCTGCCAAAAAAATCTACACCCAACACTGGACACACTTAGCTTGACAAACTACCATCCAACTCTGAGAGAGTTAAGAAAATAATACAGCACATCACCTACTTCATGTGCAAAGATCTGCGTCCATACAACATTGTTGAAAATTAAGGCTTTTGTTACATGCCAAAAACACTGGAACCCAGTAGGGTTGGGAATCTCTCTGTGATAGACGATTCGATACGTATCTAGATACACAGGTTACGATGCGATTCAAAAATGATATATTTTTAATACAGAACGATTCGATACGATTCGATACAGTGTAGGACGATTCGATTCAATACGATTCTGTGGTTAACATTTGTTGATGTAGACATTAATCATACATTATAAAATAAAGAAGCCAATTCTATAAAAGTGACATTCTTACAGTATTTTCAAATTTGTAAAAAATCACATCCCCAAGCATTGTTGCTGTATGGCACTGGCAAAAATAAAATAAAAAGACAAACAACAACAAAATCACATGTCAAATGTATTTATTTTTAGACACGGACCAAAAAAAGTCTTGCTGAATGAACATCATTTTGTTGGATGGGATCAATATAAAAATGAGAAGAAGTTTTAAACTTTAAGTGAAGTGAACTTTAAGTAAAATTTAAGTGTTTTAAACCTACTTGTTGTGTTGTTTTTATGGTATTGTCTGTGTTTTTGTATGTATCTTATATGGACTTGAGTCTGGAATAAAGTTTATTATAACGCTGTACAATATAAACATAAAGCAGAATAAAATAATAACATGCAATGTAGGGGCAGAATCTGACATCTCCTGTTATTAGTTGATATCATGGACTGTGATGACTAGCAGCTTATCACTGACAGCATGTCAGACTATTTCTCTGTGTTTGCTACACTCTGTGTTTGTCATTTATAAAAAGATAAATCACTTTTCTATAATACATCACTGATATTTCAATGGAATAAATTACCTATTGACTTATTCATACTTATTAACATAGGGGGGATCAAAATAAAATAAATAAATAAAATAAAAATCAACCAGCCACCCTCCTACTCTGAAAAGTAAAGAACAGTCCCTAAAGTGCGCTGAGGTTTGTGGAAATGTGAACGGCTCGTTTCTCCTCTGACACGCCACATACCTGTGTGCTGCTACAACTTGGCTGTTCAGGTATTTCTGGGCAGTCATGACACCGACAAAGACTTCTTGGACCGAGCTTTTTGGTCGTCGGTAAGCCATTATCTTGCGCCGCGGAGCACTATGGCCGCCGCATTTGACAGGAATATGTATTTCTGTCTGTGTCTGTGACCCCCCGTTCAACCCACAACCGACAGGATTCGCCTTTAGTTTATGCTGCAGCTTGGCTGCTCCCTGGTTTATCCAACCAGCATTAGCTTCTGTTCCTCATCTCCACCGGTCAAGCTAGCGCTGATGTTTACATCCATTATCGTTAATGCCTGCTACGGTCCGGAGCATGCCACCGGCTCTCACGTTGTTTTAGAGATGCAAACTGTTAAAGCCAGTCAACCGATTGCAAGTCTTGCGATACCCGAATCCATGACTCTACAATCGATTCATCTAAGGATTCTTGGCTGACTCGTATCGATTGAGGAGGCTGCTACCGACGTAGCCAAATCTCTCGCTTGTCAAACCGGATATCCGGTTGTATCGGTTAATCGTTCCCAACCCTAGAACCCAGGTATGTGACTCCATCCAGTAGGGCTGGGCAGTATACCGGTTCATACCAAAAAACAGTATCTATTTTCGTTATATTATGAATTTTGCATATACTGCAATACCGGTGAACAGCCCAAACAATGTCCAGAATGTGCGCGGCGGGAAAGTGTTTCAGCGGTGACCCATTTCAGCGCTGCATACCACAGGCGTGCTAGAGCTGGTGAGAGTGAGAGCAGCTGTGTCCCAATTAGAGGCAAGAATGGCTGCCGGAGAGAGTCCTGAAAGCGAAGCAACTGTACACGTTGCTGAAGAATAACACGATGACCCAGAAGTACTCATACCAAAAAGAGCAGTGTTTCCCCTATATGCAAATCGCAGTGGAAATATGACCACTGCTGCTGATTTCTTTTTTTTTCCGTCTTTGCTCTTTAGAAACTATATTATTTGGCACTATGGACACTTCATATCCAGGCCTATCCACCTTATTTTCAAACACGGAAGTAAATAGTGATCAACTTCCATTCTTCTGTGCGTGACTTCCGGTCAGCTGCTTTCCCTCATGCGTTCCCTTACCGGAGCTAACGGTACAAGCTAATTTTTTTCAATTTTCAGTTGTTTATGTTAGTCAATCAGTTAGTTAGTTAGTTAGTCTGTGTATTTTGTATAGATAACTGTGCCCACGTTTCCGTTATAATGGAAATTTATTCCCTCTAAATGCGAATAAATTGCACGTCAATCATAAACTATGAACCAAAAAAGCACAATCTATCCCGAGTGAGACAAACTGCTTGATCCCCGTCTCCAGTGTACCAGCAGAGAACCTGCAGAACCGAATCAGCGAAAAAACACCAGGCTACACAGCCTCTCTACCTGAGCAGCTGAAGCTGCGGCTTGCACCCTCGACACACAGACGGTGCTTCTGCATGCCAGCCAAACGTGTGCGCAACTGTGAGAAATAAATATGTGAGGTGTACGCTGCTTTTCTATCTTTTTTCCCTTTTCTTTCTTTCTTTCTGTCAGCGACATACACTCCTAACACAGGACGGGTTGTTTTAATTGACTGAGTTAATCATTAAACCATAGTGATGTGCGGATCGGCTCTGATAGCACCCGAATCAGCATGTATGCATCAACCATCCAGCCGTTACAACATGATTGAGCTAGCAAAGCAGTTTTTTTGTGTTGCTATGTGTGGTACTTATTCAGTTTTGGGAAATCACGATGTCTAGAAAGCATCAGTGGCTGCAGCTGACAGGGACAGCTAACATTAACACTAGCAGCAAAGCTAATATCAGGATCGTCATCCGTTAAAAGCCTCCCATTGTCGGATATGACATGAAACTACTCCAATTAGCTCAATCATGTTGTAACTAAGACATCCGCTGGAGAAAATATTTTTTTCACGGGCCACTTTGTGAGTTTAGTGAGTTATTACAGACACGGCTAACGGCTAACAGCTAACGGTTAGCCCAGCTAATCTACGATCTACGTCATTGTGTTTATATACTTTACAAACATCAGATTAGTCTAAACGGTGATATAGTGACGTGAAAAATGTGATATATACATATATATAGCTAAACTCAGCAAGGTAAACAACAAGGCGATTCCCATTTACACAGTGGTAAGAGTGCTGGACCGGAAGTGTCGCACAAAAAAACGGAAGCTGGTTGCGTTCTGTTTTGCCTCCGTGTTTCCGTGAAAAATAAGGTGGATAGAATAGGTCTATACCTTGTCCTTTTATTAAACAAATTAAGTAGCCTTATGTTATTTATCTTATTTACATGACGGCATGTCACTTCAGTCTCTACAAGGTCACACGTTTACAATTCTCCTCTGCTCTCTGTATTGCGCACGGCGGAGTTTCGCCCTGATGCGCGCGCGCACACACACACACACATACACACACACGTGCGCACACACACACACACAGGTGAGCACACTAGAGTGACCGAACTTTCCTGACCGAAGCCGACCCAAGTCTCAAACAATTATAACCGAGCAAGGCACAAATGAAGCGGAACCTGTGTTGCATTCAGGCATTGTCACGTAAATAACAAATTCCAGCACTTGAATAGGCCATAGCACAACACAGCAGCATGTCAAGTGGGCCGAACCAGAGCAAAATACCATCAAACACTGTGAAACTGATATGATTTTTTTTTAAAAACGTGATATGAAAATTTTGTCATACTGCCCAGCCCTACCATCCAGATGTTCTTTCACCCACACAGCCGGACCCAAGCTCTACAGAGAAGTGAAGTATAAAGTTGAGGAATCTTTGAGTACACCAGGAAGGGTGGCATTAACTTGTGACACCTGGACTTCAAGGTCAGTGAATTCATATGTGACTACAACAGCACATTATCTCACAGAGGACTGGCGACTGCTGTCTCATGTTCTAGAGCACTACACGAAAGTCACACCGGTGCAAACATTTCAGACCTCCTAAGATAACTTAGGTGAAGAATGGAGGATTGTGGTTGTAACAGACAACGCTTCTAACATGGGTGTTGCCATTCAGTTAGCGAGATGTGACACTGCATGCATCCTTGGTTGCATACAGAAGGTCCAGTGTGCTATTGTCTCAAGTGGGGCAGTCAACATACTGACGAAATGTTGGAAGTGTTTTGTCCAGTGTGGCATGATTGAAATCCACAGTAATAACTACAAAAGCATTTGGTGCTGAGTTTGGAGCTTTGCGACTGTAGGCAGTATGGACGCATTTCCACAGCTAGCAGTTCAATGTCCAGGCTATAGAGACATTCTTTCACATGAACATGTCCTGGGTTACAGGGTTCTCTCTCTCTCTCTCTCTCTCTCTCTCTCTCTCTCTCTCTTGCTAACACTCATGTCCTGTTACTGCATCTCGCTAACTCGGCTCTACTGCATGTCACTAACTCGGCTTCTTCTCCAGAGCCTTTGTTCACCACTGTCTCGCAGGTTAACTCATATCTCAGCGGTGCCTGAATGGTGTGACGTGTGTGGTTGTGCTGCTGCCGTGGTCCTGCCTGATGCCTCCTACTGCTGCTGTTATCATTAGTCATACTTCTACTGTCATTATATATATACATATATATGATTATTGTCACATACATACACTGTCATACATTAATATATACAACATGTTGTTCCACAATAGCCGTAATTATTATTGTAATATTATTACTTAAATTAATGTATGTCCTCTCTCTCTCTCTCTCTCTCTCTCTCTCTCTCTCTCTCTCTCATTTTGTCATACGGATTACTGTTAATTTATCATGTTGATCTGTTCTGTACGACATCTATTGCACGTCTGTTGGTCCTGGAAGAGGGATCCCTCCTCAGTTGCTGCACCATTTTTTCCCCGTTAAAAGTTTTTTTGGGGGGAAGTCTGCTGTGAGGGTCCAAAGGACAGAGGGATGTCATATGCTGTAAAGCCCTCTGATGCAAATTGTTATTTGTGATATTGGGCTTTATAAATAAAATTGATTGATTGATTGATTGATTGATTGATCACACAGAAAGCATTTTAGCAGCTGGAGGCAGCTTTTTGAAATTGCTTTCACTAAGAATGCAGCTTTTTGCTCGCTGTTTTTGCATTGCTGTGCGCCTCACATTTCTGCGTTCTAGGCACCTGGTGTTTTTGCTTAAGCACTTTGAACTCCTCAAGTTGAAACAACTTGTTTGTTATGCACCCCATATCGTCTCTACTTATTTCCCATTGTCCAATGGGATGATTTGAGAGGCGGGCTTTCTGTGGTAGTCCTGACAACAAGTTTACAGTTGGTAAACAAGGAAGGAGAAACCTGTGGCAGCAATTGCTGTATACAGCCCAACAACAGACAGCTTGTTGTCAAACTGCCCTGTGTTTCCTAAAATATGCCTGGAAATGACCATCATGGAGGCAAAGCTCCTGGACCAACTGGTGGTACTCCCCATGATCCACCCTCTTTTTCAGGGTCTCTATGTACGTATTGAGATCATCCTCAGTGGAGCAGGGCAAGTCAGAGGTTACCATCTGGGGAGCCTAGATGACCTCACAGGGTGGGCACAAATGAACATCAAGCCTGCAAAGTCTCTCGATCAAGAAAGGGGTGAAGAGCGACAGGACAGTGTTCATGGCAGGAGAAGAAAAGATCCCACTTCTGGCAGAGCAGCCAATCAGAAGTTTGGGCAGGGAGTACACTTTTGACCTCTCCGACAAACAGATGAGGAGGGTGGTGCAGAGGCAGCTGACTCATGGCCTGACAAGGATTGACAGCAGCCAACTCCCCGGGAAACTGAAGCTGTGGTGCTACCAGTTCACACTGTTCCAGCTAGGGCTGTAGTCTCCTGGTCGACTAGTCGATTATTTGGTCGCTATGCTCTCATCCGACCAAATTCTCATTAGTCGAATAATCGCCTTACTTTCATAAGGAGAAAAGTACTACATCAATAGCTTACCAGGATTAATCCATTATTTCCGGCAGCAGGGGGACAGGCTAAGTCACCTGTGAAAATGGGGGTGTTTTCAAAATACCCCCTTTGTTGACAGAAAGTTGGACTTGCCCACCCTAACGCTCAGCATTGCAGTGATGCAGACCTCCCGTCAGTTTCTGTGTACCAACACCATTTCCCTCAGTGGAAACGAAGCTTGTATTTACTTGTATTTCACAGTTAAGAAACAATAAATTGTGAAGACAGTAAAGCCTCCACCAAAATAGCATTTTAAGTCGTGCGTGTGATTTATCCTGGTTTCATATCCAATCCAATCCAATCCACCTTATTTATATAGCACATTTTAAAAACAAAAGTTTATCAAAGTGCTGCACAGTGATTTACAATACAGAAAAGCGTAAAATTGAGCTCGTCGCTAGGCTAATGTATACCATGTAAAATGCCATAGGCTGGCAGTAATAACATTAGTATGTTGTATTTGCTTGGAAAACGTGTTTAGTATAAGACAGTTGTTTTGTCGGTGAATGTTGTGAGTTGTAATGGAGCCACATTGTGTGCCGTTACCTTTGTTGAATGTTGCTGTTGTCCCTGGTTTCATATGAGAAGAGGAAAAGATTACTAGACACTAGGCTAATTTATGCAATGTAAAACGCCATAGACTTGTGCTAATAACGTTAGCATGTTGTATTGGTGGGGGAAATGTGTCCAGATAAAGACATGTGTTTGTCTGTCAGTTCTGCGATTTATAGTAAAGCCAATTTGTGTACTTGTGTTTGAAGTTGTCTCTATTAAGCCATGTTTAATGTGTGTTTTGAATCAACTATATAAATAAAGTTTGATTTGAACTAAACTTTACAGTACTTAACACAGTCCTCCACCGCCAACTAGTGTTTTGGAGGTGTAACTGCAAAGTGACACAGACACACCACCGCAGAAGTAAAAATAACGTGCAGATTTTGTTTTTCCCCACGACTAATCGATTAGTTGAAGATTATGTGCAACTTTAGTCAACCAAGATTTTATTTGGTTGACTACAGCCCTAGTTCCAGCATGTGATGTGACCTCTGAAGGTGTGTGAAATTCCATTGACCTGGGCCAGCAGGCTGGATGGCATTGCCAACACCTACATCACGAAGTGGTTAGGCCTCCCTCTCTGCTTCTCAGACACAGGTCTCTTTGGCAAGAACAGTCGTCAGCTCCCACTGAAGTCCGTAAGCACGGGGTACAAGCTGGAGAAGGCTTGTCTTGTCGTCGAGCTGAAGGAATCCAGGGACCAGGCTGTAAGGGGCGCAGCAGCGGATGTCCGAACAGGGCGCAAGTGGAGGGCCCAGGTAGAGGTGGACCAAGCTATCAGCAGGCTGAAGCATAAGGAGGTCATGGGAAGAGCGCAGGAAGGCCGGGCTGGGTTCGACTGGGGAGAACCAGTCAAGTTCTGGTCCAAAGCCTCCAGGAAGGAGAGGAAGACCATGATCATGGAGGAAGTGTCACGGGTGGAGCAGGAGCGCTACCTCATCAAGGCCGTGTCCCAGGGCAAATGGGGCGTGGACTCGGTGGGATGACACCATCCACAAGGTCATAACCTGGAGGGACATCTGGCAAACCCCACAGGCAAGGCTCAGCTTCTTGGTGAGGGCAGCGTAGGATACCCTTCCCTGCTCACAAAACCTGTCGCAGGCCTCCAGCACATCCTGTCATCATGTGAAGTGGCACTGGCACAGGGGCACTTCAGATGGCGGCACAATTGGGTCCTGCGGAAGCTGGCGGAGCTTCTGGAGAAAGGCAGAGTAGCAAACAGAGCCAGCAGAGGCCCGTGGCAGGCCATGCAAGATCATTGCTGACCACTGGGAAGGAATGGAGATGTGTGTGGACCTCGGAAAGCCGCTGGTCTTCCCCAACAAGCTTGTGCGGACGACCCTGAGACCAGACAATGTGATGTGGTCCACAGCTGCCAAACAGGTCCTCATCACTGAGTTGACTGTCCCCTGGAAGGAGGGAATACCAGTGGCGCATGAGCTAAAGTGGCTCAAGTAATCTGAGCTGGCTGCAGAGTGCAGAGAGGCAGGCTGGGAAGCGTCCATCCACCCAGTGGAAGTTGGGTGCAGGGGCTTTGTGGGCAGGTCAGTTAGCCAGCTTCTCCAGGCTGCTGGAACAACAGGCACAAGTCTACAGAGGGCCATCAAGGAGCGCCTCAGCTCCACCTCTCCGGTCTAAGTGCCACCGCTGCCGGGGTAAACGCAGCGGTCGGCTGGTAAGGCTGAAGGCCTGTTTGGCGAGCACTTCCACGGCTTCTTGGACTGAGTATGGAGCGATGCCTCACCTCTTTATTTCTCAGCACTCGCTGGACCCTGTCGACGCCTGGCTGGTACCTGTCGTCAGCCCGGATGAGGTGTTCCAGCCCCATGGCCCGTGCTCTCCTCGTCCCCGCTGGTGCGGGGTGAATCTGCACAACCTGTGGCCTCTGTGTGTGGCTCCCCGGACAGCTAACGCCGTGGACCCACCGGCTCCTGCCAGGATTGGGCTGGTAAATGCTAGATTGCTAGCAAACAAAACGTTTATCCTGAAGGATTTCCTGACTTCCCGAGGATTGGATTTTCTCTGTGTGACTGAGACATGGCTGACTGTTGGTGAGTCCAGTGCTTTCACAGAACTTTACCCGATGATTGCTGCTATTTTAACTCCCCGCGGACGTCGGGTCGAGGAGGAGGAATAGCGACTATTTATAGCGACTATCACTATAAATGTAAGCAGCTAGGTAAGATAACGTGTGCCGTCTGAGTGCCATAAATCGTTTCGTCCTGGAAGCGACCTGGGGCGGACCCGAAGACAGTTTCCTAAAGGTATGGATATACACGAAATAGAAATAGCTTATCTTGGGGCGTCTGTAGTGTAGTGGATAATCTTGAAAAAAAAAAAAAATAGCTTATCTTCACACCGATGGTCTCATTTGCTGTTGTAGGTCACGCACAGACATCACCAGAAACGAGAGACTTTTGCATATCCAGTTAAAAGTTCCTTGTAGCGGCTTTAAAGATTGAAATAAAATTATAATGTTGCTTAAATGCACTATCATTATTTGTAGTTTTGCTTTAATAATGATAATTACATTTTGCAGATATAAGGTACTCCTACTTATGTGTAATATTCTGAATACAGGGTTTGTCTTGTAACAGAATTGTTTTACAAATCCACTTAGTTGTTGGGTGATATACAGAAAGTGAACTTGACTGAGGCAGTGTTCTGACCTGTATGTATGGTGCAGCTCCATCATTTTGTCCTCCAGTTCCTTGGTCTGACCCTGGGCCATTTTCATATCTTTAGCGTAATCTTCGCCATGCACCTCTGGGTCATACTCGCCTAGCTCTGACTGCAGGGCGTAGGAGCCCAGCAGGGACAGGGTGACAAAGGAACAGGGAAGGCGGCCCTGAAGGATGTCCTTCCGCAGCTGGAGACACAGGTAGTACCTGCAAAGCAAGTTCCACTGATAACAATTGTCTGTAAAACTTCCTGTCGGCATAGATTAATCGGCCAAACCGATAAATCAGTCAGCCTCAATAAAGGCCTACCTTAAAGGAGACAATATGTGTAAATGTTTTTGTTGTGCGTCGATGATATCAGATGGTTGATCATTAAATCAGTCCAGAACAATTAATTGTTACACCCCTACATGGGACTTTGTAGTCACCTTTACAAATCAAAATAATATGTAACCACAATCATTTTAAAAAGGACAAAATGGAAACATGATAATATGAGCTTACCATCCTAGTTATAAACTGCACACATTTATAGTTTTAATTAATTGACTTAGAGTGATTTTACTGATGATCATTTTGACACTTGTTGGTTGATTTGTTAGTAATCCTCTTGATATAATAGGTGCAGGTGATATAGAAGGTGATTTGACCCAGTCATCATTACTCACACATGCACTCCTAAAATCACTGAATAACCCATGCAACATTTTTCTATTCTATCCTTTTCCTCTCATCTGGAAAAAGAAATCTTTTCCACAATGAACTTTTGATACAGTGAAATGATATTTGTAGGTCACAGCTGACAAAATCAATGGAAGCCATGCAGTACCTTGTTATGTCTTCAGAGAGCTGGGCTGGGTCAGGTGGATAAAATTTCACATTGAATGTGAAATTATAATTGGCACCTGGAGGAAAAAAATGAACGTGTAATGAAACAACTGTAAACATGTATTAGAAACTGTGTACTTGGAAAAAGTTCAGCTTACCTTGAACCTGCCTACGGATCTCCTTGGTAAGGTCCATCCAAGTCTGATCAAGAAATGAGATTCGAAATCATCAAACACCATTTAGTGTAAGAACACTTCGAAACTGAGAGCCATAGATTAATCTAAGCACCAAAGAAAGACCTGTCTCTTTCTTCATCAAATAATGAGTTTGGGATAGTTGGAATACTAACTTATGATAGTTTAAATCCAGCTCACCTTCATGGTGGGCGTCTCCCAGATGACCAGGCCATAGTAGTCCTTCTCCAGCAGGTTAAGGTGGTCACACACCTTAATGAACAGCTCCTGGCCTTTAGCATGTTTCTGACACACGCATGCATACAGGAAACAAGACTCTCTGAATAATTAAACGTTAAACAACCTGACATCACATACAAGACAATGTATTCAGTAATGTGCTAAACATGATGAGCAGATAGTGAGAACAGTGCAGAGACCCAGAGGGAGCAGTGGCCCCTCTCACAGGGGACTGTTAAACAGCTGTCAGCTTCTAACTGAAACATGGACTTAGCCAAAGAGAGGACTGATCTGAGATGGGACTGGAGCCATCATGAGCGATTAAACCACCTTTGTCTGCTGGCATTATGATATTCTGTTGAAAATCCATCAAGGCTTGTCATTTGAGCTCTGACAGATTACAATTCTCCTGTTGAAGATTCAGATTTCAGATCGTGTGGTGGTACACATTGAACAAGACAAGAAGTTTCTCCAGGACATCTGCGGAATATTATTCATAAGATGATTGTAAAGGAAAGTAGCAGGGTTTATCAGATTGGTGTTCAAAAAAGGTGCAGAGCTTTAGGCATTGCTAATGCTCAAAAGAGAAGGAAAGATATGTTGCTAATGATTTTCTTTATTTCCTCCAGGAGGTAGAGAAGAGTAGTAATGAAGAAGAAACCCCTCACCAGTAATTGGTGTTGCACTGACGTTAGCTAAAAGTCTGAGGAGAGCATTATGACTAGTTTGTCAGGGATAGGATTTGTAGATGGCATGTTTCGAACCCTTAAAAAAACTTCCAAGTGGTTTTGAATTTCCTTTGCTGTGCAGATGAAAGGATTCATATTTACGACTGGGGATATGAAAAGTGGGAAGTGGCAAGGATTAGTTGGTTGCGGGCTTTGTCGTTGTCTCCTAGTGGGGGTGAGAAGCTGATCAATGGTAATTAAATATAATTAATATTAAATATTACAAGTGGCTTTATAGGTTGTGATCAAAAAGCAAGTCATCCCATTGAGGCCATGCATGTTTCAACACAATAGATAATCAAGAAGTGTTGGAATTGGGTCCAACCCTTTGCTAAGCCTCTACCTAGAATGCACACTGTCCAATCAGCAAACGTAACTAGGCATGGGAGGCCTGTCAAGCTTTCAGAACAAGATAAATTGCAGAAATGGTGTGCAATTAATGTGTGTAATTAATCTACCATTTACTTATTTATTTATTAATTTTCACAGTAATTAGTAGCTAGTTCCATAAATGGACAGGCAGAGGGTACTTGCTGTAGTTCTGGTTGAGAGTACGGGGCTGTCAGCAAATAGTCTGTTGGGCACAGGGAAACAAAATCTGTGTGGGTACATGAAACCCTAAAAATGAGGGTGAATCACAAGGAGTTCCACCACTTGGTCCAGGAGCTTCGCCTCCAGAAACGTGAGGTATGTAGCAACACAAAAACAGCGAGCAAAAGGCTTCATTCCCAAACTAATGGTAGCTAGTTTAGTACGTCAGCAAACAAACACGGTTGAACATTAGTTTCAAGTCACTTATGCTTTAACTTTAAGGGAGGTTGCTGTATAGCATTTGAGACTGTTGGCACTTTAAACACATGGAAAAGTGGGATAATTTAGTTTTGCTAGCATAGCAAACATAGCTTAAAATAAAACAATACATTGACTTACCGTGCCATGCAAGAATATTGTTTTTACTGTATATGTTTGTCATCATTTAAATTTTCAAGACATGCAGTGCCTCACACTTGCCTTGGTGACCAGTGAGCTTTTCCCACGATTTTACTTTCTTCTTTAGTCAGAGTACTCCACCAACAAATCACATTGTGAATGTAGCTTTCAAATGCATACTGTAGTCTTTTCTGTCTATTTGTCTTTGATATTTCAGAACTGTTATTCCAAAAATGTAGTCATATTTTCTGAGAAGGCTGAGTCTTCTATTGATAAGAGTCTAAAGGGACCTGGGAGGTTTGCTATGGCAAATCCTCCTGCGGGTAGTGGAATGAGATGACTGTCACCGCATTTGTGAAGAAACAGTTATGTGTCAGGGAGAACCCATAATGGTTGCTTCCCCTTTCTTTCTTAAATGAGAAGTTGAACTGATCCTTGAGTAGCTAATATAGGGACCAGTGGGAGGCCTCCCACGGCCAGTTTCCGAAGTTCATCTGCCACCCAGTGAATGATCTCATCCTGTATATGTGAAAATGTCTCCTGGCCCATTTGGTTGCCATAAAGACAGAAGTGTTTTGACAGTGATCCCATGTGATGTTCCTGAAGAACCTGAAGGCTGACTTGTCATGCCATGTCTTGATTTGGGGCTGCAAAACAAATAATTCTAGAGAACCATTTTTTCACCTTTAAAGATGCACAGGTGCTAATTGCTTTTCCATGGAACAGTGGGCATGTCTGATGGAAGTCAGCCTGAATGAAGTTCAAGAGTGTCTGAGTTGGGCAACAGATGTTATCCATCCTTTAGGGTTGCCATCTGACTGCACCTGGGCAAAGATCTAGAGCACTGTTCCTCTTGATATAGTAGATTTGTTTGGAAGTGGGATTAGTTAGCCCTTTAGTTTGAAGGACATACACCTTGATGTTAATTTTAAAGCAATGCCTTACATTATCTCACTGAAGTTCTTTTAAGCCTGTCTCATGACCTAAATCCTGTAGGAGGAATACAATGCCACAAGAGGGACAATTTTTTTCCCTCCATTTGTTTATGAGGTTGAGGTAGTAGAGTAAAGGTGGCTGTGTAATAGACCTCAATTTTGAAGCAAATTCTCTGGAATTGGATGAGTTGGGATTACGGATTCCACAGAATCTGTGCTTTATATGGAAGCTGAAATGGTGTAGTAAGGCCTGGGAATTGGTATATTTTTAGAACAATCAAAACCAGCTGTCCAGAGAATGCAAAGGCTGGTCCTTTGAAAACTGTAATATTTAAGATTTAAGTGGAGGGTTACAGGTTTGACCTTGATAGAAGTGTAATGGGAGTTCATGTCATGGTTATTGCAGGCACTTGAACCCAAGTGCAAAAGCAACAGCAATGTAAGAGAAACTCGAAGAAAATAATGTCTGATGATTACCAGATTCTAGCAACAGGCAGAGAAAGGCAAAACAGAACTTGCTGGCTTGAAACACGAGGAGCAAAGACGAGAAGCAAAAATAAAACCGCAACACCAGGAAGCACTGACCATGAACTGACAAAGAACAAGATATGTGTACATAGAGAACTAAGCAGAAGAACAAGACACAGCTGGAGTAGGCAGGGACTAGCAAAAGGAGGGAAACACAAGGATAGGTGAACAATGGAGTCAGTGATGGTGTGGTAGGGCACATGCCTTGCATGGAGTAAATGAGACTACAACAAAGGTGTGCAGGGAAAACTCTGGAACAGGGAAGGACTAATGAGACAGATATAAAGTAGGTGAAGGTAATCAGGGCAGGGCAGACAAACACTATGGCAGGAAAACACAAAGACAGGAAGTAAAACCAGAGATGATACATGCAAAGTGAATCTACAGAACAAAACAGGAAACAAATTAAACATGAATGAATATCATGAAACAAGGAAAAACACAAATAGAAAATGCAAATAACAAAGTAACAGAGATAAGACTACACCCAAAATCCCAGGATCATGACATTTCAAGGCTTCAACAAATTATTCATAGGCCAAACTCCCTAGATGTCCAGTAATCAAAAATAGTGTGATAGGAGCTTTAAACATTTGGGGAACATTTGCCCGTTGCTGTTCATTTGACCAGCAGGTGGTATTTTCCATCAAACTCAAAATCAATTTGCATCAAACTGAGATGAAGAGCTTCGGGATGGTTGGTATGTCAAGATCAGTCTGGGTATTTCTCCATAAGGATTTTTTATAACTGCCAGTCCCATGTGGGTGTCAATATTTGTGCATAATAGGGCTGCACTTAAAGATTTCTTTAATTATCAATCAATGTGCTGATTATTTTCCACTTAATCGCTTAATCTATGAAATGTTAAGAAATAGTAAATATGCTTATCCCAGTTTCCTTGAATCCAAGTTACTGTCTTCAGATGTCTTATTTTCAGTGTAGAAAGGTTTCTTTTTTTCAGACAATGAGTTTTTAAGGAGATGTAGTTTACCTTGACATGTTTCGACTGTCACTGCAGTCTTCTTCAGAAGCATCATCTGACGTGCATCATAACGTGTCTTTATCAGCTGGTAGTATCCCGGAGGCGTGACCAGCCTGGCAATCCAACAGATTTTCCAGACTGGTCATGGCCCCCGCCACCCGGTGTTCTTTGTAGGAGAGAGTCCCAGGTGTGTGACAGCATGAAAGCCCCCTCATCCCGGTTGATGGTGTTCCTGGCCCGCCTCCTGATCTCTATGGCCTCCTTGATCCAACGTTTGAACTTGTTGCTTTCCGATCCGATGATTTTTGCGTTGTCCCAGTCCATGATGTGATTATTTCTTTTGCAGTGATCTGATATGGCTGATTTTAGGTTCACCTGCTCTGCTTTATCTTTTTGTGATCTTGTGAGACGTCCTGTCGTTTCCTTTTCGCATTCTTTTTTATGTTCTGTTTTTCTTGTGTTAAAGCTTCTTCCTGTTTCTCCTAGGTATGTTTTTTACATGTTTTGCATGGGATTTCGTATATTATGTTGCATTTTTGGTCCGTGTTCATCCTGTCTTTTGGATGAACTAAGAGCTGGCGGAGCTTTGTGTGAGGTTTTAATATTGCTTTTATTTTGTGTTTTTTCATTGTCCTCTGTTCGTTTTTGACTTGCTGTTTCCCTTTGGTTATGGCCCATTTTGGATATTGGCAGTGTGTGAGTGCATGTCATATGTGTTTTTCCTCCTCCTGTCTGTCCTCTTCCTCGATGATGATGCTGGCCCATTCATAAAGTGTTCTGACTACGGAGAGTTTGTGTGCTGTAGGGTGTTCCGATGTCCAGAGAAGGTATTGATTTGTGTGTGTAGGTTTTCTGTATACTGTGATTTTTATACTGCCGTCATCTTTGTGATTAATTTTTATGTCCAGGAAGTTTATGGTTTTGTTTGTTTCCTCTTCGTGTGTGAATTTTCCATTTTTCATTTCCAGTGCTGTCCATGTTGTTCAGGTGATCCGTGAGTTGTTGTGTGTGTCCAGATTTGATTTTTTCCAGGATGTCGTCCACGTACAGTACAGGCCAAAAGTTTGGACACACCTTCTCATTCAATGCGTTTTCTTTATTTTCATGGCTATTTACATTGTAGATTCTCACTGAAGGCATCAAAACTATGAATGAACACATGTGGAGTTATGTACTTAAGAAAAAAAGGTGAAATAACTGAAAACATGTTTTATATTCTAGTTTCTTCAAAATAGCCACCCTTTGCTCTGATTACTGCTTTGCACACTCTTGGCATTCTCTCCACGAGCTTCAAGAGGTAGTCACCTGAAATGGTTTTCCAACAGTCTTGAAGGAGTTCCCAGAGGTGTTTAGCACTTGTTGGCCCCTTTGCCTTCACTCTGCGGTCCAGCTCACCCCAAACCATCTCGATTGGGTTCAGGTCCAGTGACTGTGGAGGCCAGGTCATCTGCCGCAGCACTCCATCACTCTCCTTCTTGGTCAAATAGCCCTTACACAGCCTGGAGGTGTGTTTGGGGTCATTGTCCTGTTGAAAAATAAATGATCGTCCAACTAAACACAAACCGGATGGGATGGCATGTCGCTGCAGGATGCTGTGGTAGCCATGCTGGTTCAGTGTGCCTTCAATTTTGAATAAATCCCCAACAGTGTCACCAGCAAAACACCCCCACACCATCACACCTCCTCCTCCATGCTTCACAGTGGGAACCAGGCATGTGGAATCCATCCATTCACCTTTTTTGCGTCTCACAAAGACACGGTGGTTGGAACCAAAGATCTCAAATTTGGACTCATCAGACCAAAGCACAGATTTCCACTGGTCTAATGTCCATTCCTTGTGTTTCTTGGCCCAAACAAATCTCTTCTGCTTGTTGCCTCTCCTTAGCAGTGGTTTCCTAGCAGCTATTTGACCATGAAGGCCTGATTCGCGCAGTCTCCTCTTAACAGTTGTTCTAGAGATGGCTCTGCTGCTAGAACTCTGTGTGGCATTCATCTGGTCTCTGATCTGAGCTGCTGTTAACTTGCGATTTCTGAGGCTGGTGACTCGGATGAACTTATCCTCAGAAGCAGAGGTGACTCTTGGTCTTCCTTTCCTGGGTCGGTCCTCATGTGTGCCAGTTTCGTTGTAGCGCTTGATGGTTTTTGCGACTCCACTTGGGGACACATTTAAAGTTTTTGCAAATTTCCGGACTGACTGACCTTCATTTCTTAAAGTAATGATGGCCACTCGTTTTTCTTTAGTTAGCTGATTGGTTCTTGCCATAATATGAATTTTAACAGTTGTCCAATAGGGCTGTCGGCTGTGTATTAACCTGACTTCTGCACAACACAACTGATGGTCCCAACCCCACTGATAAAGCAAGAAATTCCACTCATTAACCCTGATAAGGCACACCTGTGAAGTGGAAATCATTTCAGGTGACTACCTCTTGAAGCTCATGGAGAGAATGCCAAGAGTGTGCAAAGCAGTAATCAGAGCAAAGGGTGGCTATTTTGAAGAAACTAGAATATAAAACATGTTTTCAGTTATTTCACCTTTTTTTGTTAAGTACATAACTCCACATGTGTTCATTCATAGTTTTGATGCCTTCAGTGAGAATCTACAATGTAAATAGTCATGAAAATAAAGAAAACGCATTGAATGAGAAGGTGTGTCCAAACTTTTGGCCTGTACTGTATCTTTTCCAGAGGGTGGGTTTGTATTGTGTGGGAGCTGTGGTTAAGGCTTTTGCTTCCAGATCCTCCATAAAAAAAACTGCTCATGATGGTTGATAGTGGATCTCCCATTGCAAAACCTTGTTTTTGTCTGTAGATTTTGTCTCTGAATTGGAAGTAGGTGGATTTTGCAACAAAATGTAAGAGGCGGGTTGTGTCTTCAACTGTGAGGTTTTGCATTTCCTGAAGGTCCTGTCATTCCTGACGCGTTCCTGTACAATTTGTAGTGTGACGTCAACGGGGGTTTTGGTGAATAATGATACGACATCATGTGAAATAAAGATCTCGTCCGTTTCTATATTTGTGTTTTTGAGTTCTTGTGCCAGTTGTTTTGAGTGTTTGCAGTGTTGATCTGTGAGTCCGAGGATGGGTTTGATGATTTTGACCAGTGCTTTTGATAAGTTGTATGTAACGGAACCAATGCTGTCTACTATGGGGCGTAGTGGAGTGTCCTTTTTATGTACTTTTGGTGTGCCGTAGATCCGGGGGATGATGCTAGCTGTTGGTATTAAATGATTATATATGTTCTGTGTTATTTTCTTTTGTTCTAACAGGGGTTTTAGTAGCGCTTTCAACTGTCTTTTCTTTTCTTCCGTGGGGTCTTTTTTGAGCATTTCATATATGTTATTGTCCCCTAACATGGTTTCCATCTGGGTTATGTAGGTTTCCGTGTCCATGACCACTGTTGTCCTGCCTTTGTCTGCCGGTAATATAGTGACAGTCTTGTCTGTTTTTAGTGCGTGTATGGCCTTCTCTTCTTCTTTTGGGACGTTGCTTTGTGGTAACTTTGCTGTTTTTAAAATCCCTGCGACGGCATTGCGTAGTTCTGCTCTTTGTCCTTGATCATGTATCTTTTGGCACGCTAGTTCTGTTGCTAATATGAAATCTTCATGTGGGATGTTTTTTGGAGTGACGGCAAAGTTTAAACCTCGAGCTAGTACTCTTTTTTCTGTTTCAGAAAGTGTGCGCTTTGATAGGTTACATACCCATTTCTCATTCATTCATTCATTCATCTTCTAACCGCTTCATCCTCTTGAGGGTCGCGGGGGGCTGGAGCCTATCCCAGCTGACATCGGGCAAGAGCATTTCTCATTTTGGTTGTGGAAAATTCCTGCTCATATTCATGTTTTAGGTGTGCGTTTATTTCATTTTCCATTTTTTCCTCCAGTGGGAAGTGTTCCTTGAACGTTTTTCTTTCCTCTTCTAGTTCCCTGTTAATTTTTTCAATCTTGTTGACTGTTCCTCTTATCCTTTCTCTGATAAGGTCCTTTCTTGCTTTGTTGATGATTTTTTCCGCAGTGTTGGTATGGATCGGGTTTCTGATGTTGAGGCTTGCTGGTGTAATATCCTCGTCTCTGCAACAGAGGTTGAATCTGAGGTGGTTTTTGTAGCATGCTCGTGTTCTTTCGAGTCTCTCCAGCTGGCGGAAAGTGACAGTCGAAACATGTCAAGGTAAATTACATCTCCTTAAAAACTCGTTGTCTGAAAAAAAGAAACCTTTCTACTTTGTCTAATTCGAGCAGACAAAATGAGCCTATTTACGCTAGATGTCTTATTTGTTTTGTTTTTTTGTTGAGATATTTTTTGGGGGCATTTTAGCCTTTAATCGACAGGACAGACAAGTGTGAAAGGGGGAGAGAGAGGGGAAGTGACATGCAGGAAATGGCCACGGGCTGGAGTCAAACCTGGGCCCCTGCGGCAACAGCTTTGTAAATGGGACGCCTGCTCTATCCACTAAGTCACCGACGCCCCCAGATGTCTTATTTGTTGTCAAAACATCTGTCTGGAGCCCAAAGGTATTTTATTTACATGACAAAAAAACAGCAAATTCTCACACTTTAGAAACTGGACAATCAAGACATTTCTGGCATTTTTGCCTGGAAAAGGACTGAAATGATTACCACATGGTTGATGTTTTGAAGCTTGAATCCGTTGTTAATGGCAAGTTGTAGTGAATGTGCAAAACAAGGCTGAGATTCCTATTCCAGCCATACCATACGGGCTAGCTCCATATTGCTAGTACTGTCAGGCACGCGCGCTGAGGCTTTACTGTTAAAGGGATAGTGCACCCAAAAATGAAAATTCAGCCATTATCTACTCACTCTCATGCTGAGGAACGCTCTGGTGAAGTTTTAGAGTCCTCATATCCCTTGTGGAGATCGGTGGGGGGAGCGGCCAGCACACCTAATGGCAGACGGCGCCCCAGTCTAACATTCAAGAACACAAAATAGAATCCACAAAGTATCTCCATACTGCTCATCCGTAGTGATCCAAGTGTCCTAAAGCCCTGACATAAAAAGTTGTTTCAAAAAACATCATATGAACTCTGTTTTTAGCCTCACTGTAGCCTGTAGCTCTGACTGCTTCTCTTCTCTGTGTTCCTCAGGATGAGGGTGAGTAGATAATGGCTGAATTTTCATTTTTGGGTGCACTATCCCTTTAAGTCCCCAGTGTTTACTGCACAGCTCACATGCATTATCTTCATAAGTAGTGATAGCTCAGTCCATAGGGACATGGGAACTGGAGGGTCGCTGGTTCAAGTAGGGATGGGTATCATCAAGATTTTATCTATACTACTACTTTTATCAATACTCCTTATCGATTTGGTACTTAAGCGGTACTCTTATCGGTCATTTTCATTTCTAAATAATTGCTTTATAGAAAATATATTAATTTAAAAAGAATAAATTCAGACCAGGATAACTGAATATTTCAAATAAAACAGATTGAGAGTTTCTAGAGCAGCAACAGTATTTTTCACCACAGCAAAGTCACTATATAAATGATATTCCTGACATGATAATACTGAGTGTGTAATGTTCTCTTTAGCTGTTAGTGTGTTTGTGTTAATTTCCTGTTTTATTTTGAAATCCTGTTGTTTTTTGGTTGAAGTCTAGTTTTACTTCCTGTCTGTGTTCTTTTCCCGCCTTTTGATCACTCACCTTTGACTGATTTGTAATCACCTTCACCTGTGTATATATACCATGTGTTTTCACCAGCCCTCTGCCAGATTACCATTGTCTCCCAGTGTGTTCATGCCTTCCAACCCTGTGGATCTAGTTTTGTTTGCCTGTTTTTTTGGACTTTGAAGACTTTTGGTATGTTACTCTTGGAATTGCCTTCCTTTGGATTCTGCTTGAATTTTTGAGTAAAGAACTTTGACTTTTCCTCTGCATCTGAGTCGTTTCTTCTGAAACGTGTCAGAGTGAAGTTTAGTATTTATCAGTCAGTCCTCCTGTCCTCTGTCCTCTTGTCCTCTGTGCCCCTGTCTCTCTGCCGCTAACATTGGCGCTGGTAGAGAGAGGAGGGGCTGTTTGTCTCAGCCAGCAGCTTAGTTTGGAAGTATCTACCCAATTTTAAGATAAGTGTCAAACTAAGTTAGTCTACATACAGAAAGCTGTCATTTTAGCTTATAAGTAACAATTTGCTATTAGCCGAACTAGTGTGCTGTCTAAACAGTAGTGGCAGTGGATGAGAGACTAACGGAATATCGCTGTCTACATGTTTACATATTCATGCTTGGTGAACACGTGTATTGATAAAGAATTGGCTTCTTACTCGCTAAGGTTTGTTTGCACTTACAGTAACGAGTTTAGCTGCTATAATTTTCGAGTTATCTTCGCTTTGCTTCCACCACGGCCACTCGGCTGTTCATCGATTACTGTGTTGAGTAGGTGTGTGTGTGTTTGTGTGTACGTGGAGGAGGTCGGCCCCAGCACAGAGCACAGGTGAGAGGATTAAACCAAAATGTGTAAAAGTACCGATAAAGGGAACCAATACCGTCAGAGCTTATCAACAGTACAGTCTTCATGTGTATATGATAACAGAATGGAAAAAATGGAATTTCCCCGCAGTAATAAATTAAGTATCTTCTTCTTCTAAAGTTTCTCCAGTTGTGCAGTGACAGTTTTTCTTCAACTGAAGAAATGCCATCAAACTTCAAAAACCTTCCCCTGAATGAAGCTGATGGGTGGCATGTACTTTGCTGTCATCTTAGAGATGAGGGTCGTTGTTTGCTCTGCATGTCGATCATCAAACTTACGTCTTCGGATGACAAATCAACAACAAATATGCACAGCCATTTGAGAGCGGGGATTCCAGCACAAAGTGGAGCTCTGTCCGCGCTTTAACAGTCAATGACAAGCTGCTTAACCTTGTTGAGTTTGCTCTGCACCTCATTTTTGTTTATTTTTTCGCAGAAGTTCCACACAGAACTTTTTGATGGCTGTAGAAGTCTCTGCATGTTTCTGCTGTCTGCATGATTTACAGCATCTTGGCTCTAACAACGTTGTAGTAAAATGCTATACTGCCTCATGTGAAAAACACTGTGCTACACACGTTTTACTGGAGCCTGGGTGCAGACTTCCATCTGTGTTACTGGTGATGAAGAAATACAGAGAATTTTGGACAGTGAGTGACAACAACCCTGCCCTCATTTAACAGTACTGTTTGCAGGGAAATGTTAAACGGACCTAAGGTCTAGGTGTCATGTCTGATGGGGTTACTTTTGCTTCCTAAAGCACTACATCAAAAGTGTTTGGTGGAAACAGGGCTATACATCTTTCTCTCTCTCATATCCTATTACTGCATCTTGCTAACTCAGCCATTCTGGATGTCACTAACTCGGCTTCTTCTCTGGAGCTTTTGTGCTCCACTGTCTCTCAGGTTAACTCATATCGCAGCGGTGCCTGGATAGCGTGACGTGTGTGGTTGTGCTGCTGCTGTGGTCCTGCCAGATGCCTCCTACTGCTGCTGCCATCATTAGTCATGGGTCATACTTTTACTGTTATTATACACATATGATTATTGTCACACATGTATACTGCCAGATATTAATATATACTTTCAACATATTGTACCACAGTAGCCTGAACTATAATATTATTACTTTCATTAATGTTGTTGTAAGCTACTGTCATTACCGTCTGTCCTGCATCTCTCTCTCTCTGTCTCTCTTTCTGTCTCATTGTGTCATAGGGATTACTGTTAATTTATTATGCTGATCTGTTCTGTACGACATCTATTGCACGTCTGTCCGTCCTGGAAGAGGGATCCCTCCTCAGTTGCTCTTCCTTAGGTTTCTACCGTTTTTTTTCCCCCGTTAAAGGGTTTTTTTGGCGGAGTTTTCCTTATCCACTGTGAGGGTCCAAAGGACAGAGGGATGTTGTATGCTGTAAAGCCCTGTGAGGCAAATTGTGATTTGTGATATTGGGCCTTATAAATAAAATTGATTGACTGATTGATTGATAGACATGTACACTGTCCAAATAATCTATTGACATGCCCATTGATACTTCGGCATGCTGCCTGGAGGAGCCAGGGATCAAACCCCCAATCTTCTAACTGGTGGACGACCTGCTCTACCTCCTGCCCCACAGTCGCTCCTTGCTAGCATGTCAACACTTTTAAATCGATATGCCCTGATACTTTGGAAGCCTGTGGCTGCATATATTAAAATAACATAATATATCCAGACGAACTTTAATTTTTCTTTTGTGTGTGCATGATGGATAAAAGAAGAAAAATTCAAAATGCTCTTACATCCAGCTCACACTCATAGAGAGTGTCATCCAGCAGGGTGACTTTGATCTCCATGGTTTTGGGTCGGCGTGGAGCTCTGGGAGTTTTGGCCTCCTCCTCCTCTGTGGTCTTCTCTTCCTCCTCTCTTTTATTGCCTCCTTCAGGACCACACTTCTTCTCCTCCTCCTTCTCCTTCTCCTTCTCCTCCACCTTGTCCTTCTCCAGGGCAGCCTCCTCTCCTTTCTCCTTGTTGTTCTCTTCGTCCTTTCCACCCTCCCTCTCCTCAGCTTCTTTCTTCTCTACCTGGACAGCCTGACAAAGACACTTTCATTACAATGCAGTCTACACTCTCTTAGGAATGTGCCTTTCTGACTGTTTAGTCTTGACGTTCAGAACTTTTTTTTTATTACAGACATCAATCTGTTTACAAACAAGTTAAACTGGTGTGTGCATCCATGGTCATTTTAGTGATGGTTGTAATTATGGACATAAAAACAATGCTGTGAATCTTGCATAAGGTTCATGATGCAACAGGCGTTGCGGCTCTGATGACTTCATCAATTAATGCTTGAATTTCATCCATCAATACTATTTTATAATTTTTACATGTTCCAAATAAATATCAATCAATCAAAAAGTAACAAGCCTTTCAAAATTAATGAAATAAAAAAATAAGGCTTAAAAATCAGTTCCTTTGGTTTGGTGCCAGAAGTCTTTCATTCACTTACACAGCTCCCTCACCCATAGATCATCCACATGTCATATACACTGATCAAGAATCAGATTAACACGACAACAGCACATTGCATCTTCTGTCCACATTTAAATCACCAGAGCTGCTTTCTTTCGCATAATATGTGACAGGGAGAATGACAGTTCATTTCATTGTGGATTAAGCTGCTGTTAGCACAGGGAGAGACCCTGTGGAGACTTCTATGGACAGCTTGCTGACTTTGTAGTTAGGCTGGTAAAACTGACAGAAATAGAAGCATAAAATTCACTGCGGGTCTCACCTTACTGAATACGAAAGTTTAAACAGGCATCTGGAGAACAACACAATAGTTCATTACAATACAACTGAGGACATGACTGCCACTAGTATTGGGAGAATAACTACATTTCTATTATTATGATGGCTATTTTCAAATGCTTCAGAAACAGGAGGAGATATTAAAATTCTACATTTAGTAAATAGTTCCCAGCAGAATCAAATTGTTTACAAGGTATTCAACCTTTCAACTTTTCATTTCATTAATTAGAATACATTTGAGGTTCCAAATGCTTGTCTCCTTTCTTTACGGACTGTATGAAGGTGGCTAAGAATGTCACAGAACATTATACTGGGGATGAAAGGCTTCTTTGCAGAGAGGCTGTTATAAGAAAGAAAGTAGTTATGTCTGTCATTGAGCCTCTCACCCATGTCTTATCGTCCAGAACAGGTGCTGTACCAAGTGACCTTAAAGTAGCTGAAGTCATAGTGCTATTCAAATCAGATGATTTCAGTTTATGTAATAATTATTGTCCTATATCTGTTTTACCATGTTTTTCTGTAGTTCTTGAAAAACAAGTATAGTTCAGAATGAAAAAGCATATGGATGAGAGCAACATACTGTATAGCCATAAATATGGTTTTCGGAAAAAAATGTCAACATAAATGGCTCTTTTGCAGCTTGTTAACAAAATCACCACAACCTTCGACAACAAGAACTCTCAGCATATTTTTAAAAGGTGTTTGACACTGTTGATCACAATATCCTTTTTGCCAAATTAGAGAAATATGGCTTTCATGATTTTGCTTTATAATGGCTGCTTGAGTATTTAATGGACAAAGAACAGTATGTTTCTATTAATAGGTATGATTCAAATAGAGCTAAACTACTTTGTTGATTACCTCACTCCATGCTTGGACCCCTTTTGTTCTGAATTTACATACATGACCTACTTAGTGTCTGCAAAAATGTATTGCCTTTTTTATTTGCTGATGATACGTCTGGTATATTCACATAAAAATTTTAGCACACTTATTCAAGAAGCAAATAAAGAGCTATCATCTGTTTCTAAATGGTTTCGAATGAACAAACTCTCAATATAGAAAAATCGTACTTCATGATATTTTGTGACAAAAAAATACATAACAAAGATAAATAATAACATCATAGAGAACATCAAAATAACTCAGACTCCTTACATTAAATTTCTAGGGGTCATGGTAGATGAAAAACTAATTTTCCATATTGAACTTGTCTGTAAAAAGACTATGAAGTCAATTGGTATCTTAAGTAGAGTACTTTAATTGGTCAATCATTCCTGTATTTTAACTTGTTATTATTTAGCTTTGCTAAAATTGCAAATCATCCACTTCTCTCTTTAGAAAATATCAACTTTTATCATTTTTTAATGTTAACATGTACCAGATGTGTGTATTCATGTATAAATATGCATATCTTACTCATGACTTGCCTAGCATTTTCCAGAACGTTTGTAAGTCTTCCTCAGACATTCAATCATATTCCACAAGACACTCAAAAGACTTTTGTCTTCCATATTGTTGGACTTACCTTAATTAATATTCATTGAATTACAGAGGACCATGTCTTTGGAACAACCTACTTTCATCTCTACAATCATCATCCACATCATCGTTATTTGAAAACATCTGAAAATGACTCAAATTTGCAAAGACTCTTCAGTGATTAATTTGTAATTTGTTTTTTTGGAAACTGTAGATCTCTAACAATGTTGTATGAGGTGCCGTACAGGACATAATTCATTCTGGCCCTCTCACACACATACATTCTCCTTACACATACATATATTTTCACTCTCATATTTATACATTTTCACTCACACATTCATATATTTTTACTCACACATTCATATATTTTCACTCTCATATTTATACATTTTTACTCACACATTCATACATTTTCACTCTCATATTTATATATTTGAACACACACATTGATACATTTTTCTCTCGTATTCATATATTTTATGCACACATTCATACACTTTGCTCTCATGTACATGCAATCATGTATACATTTAATACTATAAGTAATATATGTATGTAAAAGGAAAATGTATGTACGTTGAAAGAAAATATATGTATGTAAGAGAAGAATGTATGCATGTGTGAATGAGGGTATAGTGTAAAAAATGTGTACAAAAGGTACAGGACAGCAGTCTTTTGTATTTTTTGTTATGATCCTTCCACTGTAGCTCTGCAGGGAAACACTGTACAGGGGAATAAAAAGTAGGAAGAAATAACTTCACATAGAGCAGGTCTAGATAATACTCTTGAATCTATCTATCTATCTAGGCCATAAGCATAGCCGATGCCAATGTTTTGAGATGCAGTAGGGGCAGATAATATAGATATAACAATAAACGCAAAAAACAAGTAGGTTTCTTGTTTTGGTTTAATTTCTATATCAATTAGCCATTTGAAGACAAAAATGGAAAAAGGACGTGGATTAGCGTTTTTCTCATTCACACGAAAATCGGAAAATTAAAATGATGCATTGCATATTTGTTTATCCTGTTATAAAACAAGTTAAACAAGCTGTGGACGGAGGGTACACCAGTAGTAGCGAAACGTTCATAGTTCACATCTAACTTCAACATAATGTTGAAAGTTGGAAAAATATATATGAACAAGTTATGGCATGAGATGTATAATGCTTCATAAGCAACGGTAACTTAGATGGTTATCTCCTTCCTTTCTTGGTCATGTTGATCTTTTTCTGTCCTTATTATTTGAGTTTGTGAATGGTGCGTAAATATTGCCGCCGCAATGACTTGTGGGATGGAATTATCTCCTTTCCTATCGCTTAGGAAGGTCCGATGTATCCTATGCTAAAGGAGATCTGAAAGGAAGCACTGAACCTCCTTTCCTTAGTGTTTAGAGAATTCAAACAGCTCTTATCATGGCGGCCACTAAAATACTTCCGGGTCATTTCACTCAGCTAGGAACCTTCCTAAGCAAAAAAGACTTTCTGACCGCAGCCTATGTGTATGTGTTCAAAAGTAAAGTGTATATATATGTGAGAGTGAAAATATCTGTATGTGAAAGGAGAATGTATGTGTGTGTGAGTGAAAATATGTATGTGAAAAAAGAGTGAAAATATATGTATGTGAATGGAGAATGTATGTGTGTGAGAGTGAAAATATGTATGTGAAAGAACAGTGAAAATATATGTATGTGAAAGGAAAATGTATGTGTACGAGAGAGAAAATATATGTGTAAGGAGAATGTATGTGTGTGAGAGTGAAAATATATGTATGTGTAAGGAGAATGTATGTGTGTGAGAGGGCCAGAATGAATTATGGCTTGTACGGCCCCTCATAATTTTGTATTACTTCTTAGTCCGGAACTTTTGTTCAATTTGCAATCTTCACTTTGATCTTTTTCTTTTTAGGTATTATTGTTGTTAGTTAAAAGGGAGGTATCTTCATAAGCCATTATTTGGATTCTAAATTCTCCTGCACAATGTTTTAACTTTTAATTTCCTTTTTTCTGTATTGTCTACAAATGTATGTTAGGGGTGGGGGAAAAAAATAGATATTTAGATGCATCGAGATTCTGTCTTGAACGATGCGAGCATCGATGTGGAAAACTCATAATTACGTACATTACAGTAGTGACGGAGCAGAGTTTTGGTGAGTTTTAGTGGAGTTTGGGTGGCATTTTCTTTGTAAATAATATTTAGTGTTGTAAATAATAGTATTTGTGGTTTTTTGAGAGCTTTTGAGTTTTTTTCATGCTGTGTTTTTGAGTGTTTTCATTGTGTTTTCACCATAGTTCGTAGTTTTGCCATCATTCGTCTTTTTTGCAATAGTTCGTGTGTTTATAGTTCATAGATAGTTATAGTCAGTTAAAGTTTTGTAAATACTGGAAGAGAAATGTCAGTGAGGTTGAGGAGGGACAGGAGAGTCCCGTTGAGATTTGTGGATGAGGAGGATGGACCAGAGGAGACTGGTGGAGTGTAGTCATCTCAACCACAGTAAGTAATACAGTTTGTATGCACTGGATTAGTGCTGCACGATTAATCTAATCACAATCGCGATGTCGGGCTGTGCGATTACATAACCACATAAAAGGCTGCGATTTGCAATTTAATGTAAATAAATGTTAATGTAACTGCCTCTGCTGTAGTGTGTGGAGTTTGTTGACATTACACCCACAAGCTATCCTGGTATGTGCAGCATGTATGGTCAGGTGACCACCCAGTGTGCAGCAGTGACCAACATAGACACTGAAGAAGAGCATGAGCATGACCATGAACAGGCTGAGTTGGTGGCAAAAAAACGCAACGTCTATTACATGGCGATACTTTGGATTCAGGTACGGCAACGTTGAACAGAAAGACGTGCTGTATAAAACTTTTTAAGTTAAAGCTGCCACGTCCCGCAGCAACACGACCAATCTATATCAGCACATCACAGAGAAAAGTAGGAGGAATGCATATGAGAGAAAGCCAAGCCGTGTAACGTCAAAGACAAAGAGACAACTGAAAGCCGCCAGAGCCTCATAAAACAACATCCAAGCACAGTTACGCAAACATTTGTAAGTGTCATGGGGAAATCATGGACTCCATAACAAACTATACAATAACAAATGAAAAACTGAGCAATTTTGCTCGGTTTCGGCCCACTTGTCATGCTGCAGTGTTGTGCTATTCACGTGCTGGAATTTGTCATTTACGTGACAACCTGAACGCAACACAGGCACGCTCTGCTGTAGGTACAGTGCCGTGCTGCGCTTCTGTGAGCAGTGTGTTTGACTGTGCTCAGTCTGTTGATGGTCATTTACACACTGTCCATAACAATAACTGTCAGGTCAGTGCCCCCCTAATATAATGTAGGGGAAATACTGAATCAAGCAAGAAGACTAATGATACCTTTTTTTTTATTATTATTATATTGTAATCGCAATCGCCATTTGCGATATCGTCCACTCAAATCACAATCACACATTTTTATCAAATCGTGCAGCACTACACTGGATATGTATTCCCAGGTTTATTACAGTAATGTTTTTCAATATCTAGTGTAAATTTTCATATTGGCTCATTTTATAATCGAGAATCATTTTATAATCGAAATCGTTGCCCTCGGAATCGGAATTGAATGGAATCGTGAGGTGCCTAGAGATTCCCAGTGTATGTGCACCTAAACTAGACTAAACTAACCATGAATATTTGATATGAGCTTACAGTTAACTGCAATTGTCTTCTGCATTGAGGAGCTGTATAGCAGAGTGTGCAGCCATGTCTGGCATTCTTTTGGTAACACTTGTTAAGGTTCAAGCCTCAAAGAGGCAGAATCCCATTCTGGTCTATAAACCAGGGGGTTGGTTATGCCAGTCTAGGGGACCATGTCTCATAGTGATTTTTTTTTTAAAGCTCTGTCTCCCTACTACTGGAAAATGTATTGTAGCATTGCAGCAATGGGAGCTTTCTATGTGCTTAACACTTCTTTTTTCAGTCCCCTCATCATTACAGTATTTTTTTCCCACCATTTTACACTAGAGTCAGTATAAAAGAGGGTGACCATCACAGAATATCATAAAGCCATAAATCATTGTAAAGCTTAGACTATAAAATATCTACTACTCACATTTTCTTGACAATGAGGACAACAGAATTTGACCTTTGATCTCTAATACTGCAAGAGGGCAAATTCTGAATGGCTCTGCAAATGCCCTTCAAACTAGCTTCATATCGCTCTGACATGCCTCTGGATAATTCCATTATGAAGAGCACGAAAAAAAGCTTTAAATATGAATAAGAAGAAGAATAGAATAGAATAGAAAAGAATAGAATAGAATAGAACTTTAATTGCCACACAACCAGAGTCGGTGGTATTTGCTTTTGGTACATATATAGGACACTGTTTCATAATCACAACAAGTGCATACAGGAGGTGTTTACTGACTCTGAACTTTTTTAGTTGTCTGAGGAAGTATAGTCTCTGATGTCCTTTTTTGATTATGAGATCAGTGTTTGTGTGCCATTTTAGGTTACTGCAGATATAATAATAATGCCTAAGAACTTGAAGGAGTCCGTTGAGGGTATTGGCTGGGAGTTGATATGGACCGAGGATTTGGGTTTTGTTTGTGTCTGAAGTCAATGATGATTTCCATGGTCTTTGCTGTTTTGAGCAGCAGGTTGTTCTCTGCACACCATTTGAATGTGCTGTCCACAGTTTGACGGTAGGGTGATTAGTTATTGCTTGAGATGAGGCCAATTATTGTTGTGTCGCCTGCATATTTAAAGACCTTGACTGAGCTGGAGTGAGATGTCAGGTTGTTGGTGTACAGACCCAAGAGCTGTGGTGAAAGTACACAACCTTAAGGGGCCCCCCATGTTGATAACCAGGGGGCTGGATATTTTATTTTGACTCTCTGTTTTCTGCTTAGTAAAAAGTGTAGGATCCATTGGCACATGTCAGGGTGAATGTTCATTCCTACTAGTTTATTGTGAAGTATGAGTGGGTGAATGGTATTAAAGGCTGAGCTGAAATCGATGAACAGAATGCGTGCACATGTACTGGGTGATTCCAGATGGTGGAGAGTATAGTGAAGCGCCAGGTTGATGGCATCTTCAACTGACTGGTTAGTGCTGTATGAAAAATGGAGAGGGTCCTTGATGGGTGCGGTGTGGGATTTTAGATAGGCCAAAACCAGGTGCTCAAATACCTTCATGGCTACTGAAGTGAGTGCAACAGGTCTGAAGTCATTCAGACAGCTCGCCTTAGAAGACTTGGGCACAGGGATGATGATGGATGATTTGAAGCACTGTGGGACTCTACATTGGCACAGGGAAGTGTTAAAGATGGAGGTAAACACAGGAGCGAACTGTACAGCACAGTGATTCAGAACAGAAGGGCTAAAGTGGTCTGGCCCTGCCGCTTTCTTTTTATTTAATTTTTTGAAGGTCAATCTAACTTCCTCCTCCGAGATGGTGAACGGCACTGAGGAAGGTGAAATGGGCGGCACAGATGGAGGGGACCATATGCTGTCAAAGCGTGCATAAAAACAGTTCAGTTTGTCAGGTAAATCCAGGTCATCGTCTGGTATGGGAGAAGGATGTGTTTTGTAATCCATCATTTTTTGAAGGTTATTCCAGACTCCTCTGGAATTATTAGGTCTGAGTTGTTGTTCCAGTTTTATAGAATATGTAGACTTAACTCTTCTTATTGCTGACCTTAATTCATATTATGCTGATTTGTATTCATCATTATTCCCGTTAATGTAAGCTGCATTCTTCTTCTTGCGTAGTAATTGTACTTCTTTGGTGAACCATTGCCAAATATTGTTGTAGTTTTGTAGGGGATGCACAGGTCTTCCCAGAAACGGACGTATGATGTCACCATGTCAGTACGTTCGTCTAAGGTGTCACACGATGTGGTGAAGGAATCTCAGTCGGTGCAATCAAAACATCCTTTTAGTGACTCGATCTTTGCTCCAGGACAGTTATCGTTTTGGGTTTGATGGATTTGTTTATATGCGGGAACAAGCAGCAGCATTACATGATCAGATCTACCCAAAGTAGCACATGGGAAGGCACGGTAAACACCAGTGATAGTAGTGTAGCAATGATCCAAAGTTTTGTTTTCTCTGCTCGGGCATGTGACTTGTTGAATGTAGTTAAGGAGCTCGGTGGTCAGACAAGTGTGGTTGAAGTCGCCCAGGGCTATGACGGTGGAATCGGGGTGAGAGCTCTCAGATTAGAGATGTGCCGTGCTAGCCCATTCATAGCTGTGTTGGCGTTAGCTTGAGGTGCTACATAAACACCAATTAAAACAACTGATGAGAACTCTCTTGGTAGGTAGGTGATTATACTGAGGTATTCAATGTCAGGGAAACAGTGTCGTGCTAGTGCAGTGGTGTTGTTACTCCAACGCTGATTTAATAAGAAGCAGAGACCCCCGTCTTAGACTTGTGTGACAGTGCCGCCAATCTGTCAGCTCTGTAGATGGTGAAACCAGGTGGGGTTACTGCTGAATCGGGAACTGATGGATCTAGCCAGGTCTCCTTGAAGCAAAAGCCAGAGGACTCTTTGTACTCCCTCCTGGTTTGGATTAGGAGCTGAAGCTCATCCATTATATTCCTTAGTGATCTTACATTGGAGAGGAGTTGGTTTGAATCTTATTTATCTTATTTATCTAATCGTTTTCAGTTTGTTTATGTTTATGATGAATCATCCTTACGTACTGAAGTTTGTTTTGGAGTTCCACAAGGTTCTGTGCTTGGACCAATCCTATTCACTCTATATATGCTTTCCTTAGGTAACATCATTAGAAATCACTCCGTAAATTTCCATTGTTATGCGGATGATACACAATTGTATTTATCAGTGTAGCCAGAAGAAATAGTTCAATTAACTAAACTTCAAAATTGCCTTAAAAACCTGGATGAGCTGCAATTTTCTTATGTTAAATTCAGACAAAACTGAAGTTATTGTTCTTCTCCCAAACACTCTTTATCTGATGACATATTTTTTCTGGATTGCATTGCTCTGGCCTCTAGCACTACCATAAGAAACCTCAGAGTAATATTTGACCAAGATTTGTCTTTTAATTCTCATTTAAAACAAACCTCACGGACTGCATTCTTTCATCTACGTAATATTGCAAAAATTATTCCTATCCTGACCCGAAAAGATGCAGAAAAATTGGTCAACTTTTTGTTACCTCTCGGCTGGATTACTGTAATTCCCTATTATCAGGTAGCTCTAATAAGTCTTTAAAAACTCTCCAGCTAATTCAGAATGCAGCGGCACGTGTACTAAGAGGAACTAAGAAACAAGATCATATTTCTCCTGTTTAAGCTTCTCTGCACTGGCTCCCTGTAAAATCCAGAATTGAATTTAAAATCCTTCTCCTAACTTATAAAGCTCTAAATGGTCAAGCTCCGTTATATCTTAGAGAGCTCATAGTGCCATATTATCCCACCAGAACACTGCGCTCTGAGAACGCAGGGTTACTCGTGGTCCCTAAAGTCTCCAAAAGTAGATCAGGAGCCAGAGCCTTCAGCTATCAGGCACCATCACCACATTTAAGACTAGACTTAAGACTTTCCTCTTTGATAAAGCTTATAGTTAGGGCTGGCTCAGGCTTGCCTTGTACCAGCCCCTAGTTAGGCTGACTTAGGCCTAGTCTGCCGTGGAACCTCCTATAATACACAGAGCACCTTCTCTGTGACGTGTGTACTTGTGCTGCTGCCATTGTCCTGCCTGATGCCTCCTGCTGCTGTTATCATTAGTCATACTTCTACTGTTATTATACACATATGATTATTGCCACATATGTATACTGCCAGATATTAATATATACTTTCAACATCTTCTACCACAATAGCCGTAATTATAATTATAATATTATTACTTTCATTAATTTTGTTGTAAGCTACTGTCATTACCATTAGTCCTGCATCTCTCTCTCTCTCTGTCTCTGTCTCTCTTTCTGTCTTATTGTGTCATATGGATTACTGTTAATTTATCATGTTGATCTGTTCTGTACGACATCTATTGCACGTCTGTCTGTCCTGGAAGAGGGATCCCTCCTCAGTTGCTCTTCCTGAGGCCTCTACCATTTTTTTCCCCCGTTAAAGGGGTTTTTTGGGGAGTTTTTCCTTATCCGCTGCGAGGGTCCAAAGGACAGAGGGATGTCGTATGCTGTAAAGCCCTGTGAGGCAAATTGTGATTTGTGATATTGGGCTTTGTAAATAAAAAAGATAGATAGATACATGGATGGATAGATGGATAGATAGAGCCGGTAGTGGGGGCTGGTATGGACGTCTTCTAAACCGGGCCAAGATACCTGTCCGTCTGCGACCTGGTGCGGGTGGGTTCCCTGGGTGTAATCCAAATAGTCCATGGGCCACAGCCCAAAATTTCACTTGTCGGTACCACTCAAGGTGACAAAGCTTACTTATATTTTTTGAAAAGATCTTTGTCTGTAGATGATATTTTGGTATGATAGCCATTCCTGAGTGGTAGCCGTATCATAGTTATCAGTGTTTCACAATATTGTCTTTGGTGTCATTTTAAAGGGGAGTATGTAATCTTTCATTCAAGCTAAAATGTGAATCTTTCTGACCAATATAGAGGTCACTGGAGCTCTTTGAACAGTCAACAACACACATTTTACACAATTTTCACCTAAATGATATACTATCTTTTAGCCTTGTGTCATCTAGGAGCAACAGGGACACAAAATACAAAATGCACAACAGGGGTGATTGTCAGGGGTGATTGTGAGCCTTAAATTAGAAGAGCAGTACTAGGCTCCTATTAAACTATACAGAACAGCCACTAGGATAATGTCACAAAGTGGTCAGTCTTCATCATACATATACAGGACATAAAGGACACCACAATGAGATAAGGAACCACTTAGACTTTTATAAAAAAAACTTATTAAACAGAACAACATTATAAACAAAATTAACACCCCAGAATGTCATTCAAACTGCTCATCTCTCTCATCCTCTGACTCCTCGAGTTCGAAGTCATGTTCTGGATCATCCTGCAGTTTTTGGTTGCTGCATGTCTGTAACTTGCACATATCTGTGCATGCCAGTCCGTTTGATAAGCATGTGCAGCTTGGCATTTTGCATGAATGGACACACTTGCATGTTAGCAATTCCAGGACTACATCTGTTGCAGGTGGGGAGCGCATCCAGTAAATTGCCAGCTTGCCCTCATCTTCTTTCCATCCATGCTCTGTAGGAATTGGGATCACAGGGTTGAACTGCAGACTGCTCTTCCAGATTGCTGCCTCCAACTGAGCTTGCCAGTTTTCTGATGTTCACATATCGTGTGCAGTTCTGTGTCCCACACTTCATGTAGATGGGACAGGTCCTTCTGGAAGGCAAGACAAAGCACCATGACATCAGTGTCCTCAGCTGTGATGATGACTGCTTTTGAGCCCATGTTTGCAGCATCTGAAGCATGCAGGAGCAGGCGAGTGTCAGCTTCTTCATGTGTGGATTGCAGTTCTGCTACTTCTCCACACCCACCATCTGTCAGCCTGTAGCAGGTTTCCTCATAGGTCATGTACAACACTTTGCCATGCAGCCTCTCTCTGTGTTGTGTGAGGTTCCACTCTTCCAACAGAAACTTGATGAGACTGGACTTGTTGGAAGGACTGCACAGGAAAGTTCTCCACTGCTGTACGTGGTGTCCTCCTGCCAGGTTCTTCTATTGGACAGTAGTGTCTGCATCCCAGTTTAGTCGGTAGCTGGTTTAGAGTGACTCTGTCACCTGTCCAAAGGTTTTGTTGTTGCCATTCATTTTCTGGACCAGGCTCATACCATCAATGATGGAAGTGGATGGTGTTGGGATCTGTTCTGCAGGAGACACATTCTTTTCCAGCTCTCTGGCAAGTGCAGCCTTGTTTGTTTTTCATAGAGACCCATCAGCATTTGCAAGTGCCCATGGCAGTGGGCCCCGTGGGTGGGCAAGGACATCTTTCATGTCTATCTTCCTGCTTTCAGCCAACAGGATCATGTGGCTGAACAGGTTTCTGTCTGCCCTCAGCACCACATCCTACCCTTTCTTTCCTTTAGCTTTTTTTGTGCTGACACTGGAGAATGTCTTCAGGCTTTGCTTGGTCATCTTGTCATGACATTTTAAAGATGGTGGGTCCTTATTAGGGATGTCAAGATTATAGATTTTCTTGGTACGATTATGTCAGAGAAATAATCACGGTTTTACAATTATCACGATTATTATGCATTAATTAATTTCACACTAAAAATGTGTAAAATCACATGAACACTCCTTATAGATGTTTAAGTTTCATTTATTTCCATGCCAACATAACAAAAAACAGCAGGATTTCCTTTTTGGGAAAAAAGGTTTAAACAGCAAAAAAAACATCTAGCTAACATTTAGCTAGCTTTTGATTTATAGCTGCCCTTTGAAACATAAATAATACTGTAACAGTGAAAATAAACAAGACCACATATCTGAATTTAAATACAAGCTAGGTATGTAATTCCTTTTGGAACAAAATAAGGGGTGAAAGGCTGCAGGAGCCACCTGCAGACTTGCTTCAAGTCCTTTCAGTTCAGGTTAAAGTTAAGGAATGTCAGCATGTTCACATGCTCAGAGCTGAGTCTTGATCGCTGAGGAGACAGGATATGGTCACTTGTGCTGAACACTCTTTCCGAAGGGACACTTGTGGCAGGGATACAGAGGTACTTTCCGGCCACTTTTGAACGCATTGGCATTTTTTGCGCATGTGCCTTCCACCAAGGAAGTGGGTCATCATCTTTATTGACAGCAGTGAGGGACAAGTACAGTTTGATCTCAGAATCAACTTTGTCTTGAACTGACAGCATTTCACTTCCTGAAGCAGCTGACCTGTTCTTCTTTGCAGTGGTTATGTGCTGCAATAACCCAGATAGGCTCTTCTCTTTCCTTTTGGTTGTAGTGGTGGTGGTGGTGGTGGTAGTGGTGGTGGCGATGGCGGCAGAGGAGGTGCTCTGTTCAGTTGCTGCTGGAGGCTCTTCTGTGTGTGGATGTGATGCAAGTGCCAGTGTTTCATCACTGCATGCCTTGACTGTGTCATCCTGATTGTCAACAAAGTTTTCTTTGAACCTGAGGTCCACAAAACTGCATATGTTCAGCACATTCTTCATTTCCTCTGTATATCTGAGGTGCTGTAGCAGGTCTTCTCTAATTACATGTTTCATTTGTTTAGTGAGATTGCTGTCTTCCACTTGTTCTTCAAGTATCTCGTTGTTGTTGTGTTCCAAGACTGGCTTCAGGGAGGATAGTGTAACTTGTTTCTCTGAGGCCAGGACGTCAGTGAAGTCATGGAGAGGACAAATGAGCTGGCTTACTTCCTCCATGACAGTGATGTCATTGTCTTTAGGCATAAGATGCCAGGTGGATCTGTCTCCTGCTAGCACTCCACAGATGGCCTGCTGTTGCTCCAAGAATCTTGAGATCATTTCAAATGTGGATCCCCACTTGGTGACCACATCGTGTATCAGTGAGTGCTCAGGGATGTTCAATTCTGCCTACTTTTTTTGAAGCTCACGTTTCCGTTTCCAGCTTCGAGAAAACCCTTGCACCAAATGCCTGCATGCTCTGGTATCTAGAGGACTTTGGAAATGGCCAAATTCAAATTATGACCAAAATAAGAAAACCAAACACAGGGAAATGTTTCAAAGGCCTTCTTCATGTTACTGGCATTGTCTGTTGTAATTCCAGACAGACTCTCTTTCTTTATTTTCCAATCCAAGAGCATGTTCTCCATCATTTCTGCTATGTGCTCTGCAGTGTGGTCTTCTGGAAAATAAAGAGTCTCAAGACAGTGAGACAGCAGAGATGTAGTGGACTGTAAAGCTCATAAAGGGCTCTCCACCACCACCAGTGGTGGTCTATAGGTCTGTGGTTGCACCAAACCACTCACCCTCTGCCTGCTGTTCCTCCACACTCCCTCTCACTTCCTTGTACATGGCTGGGATTTTGTTTGAAGAGAAGTAGTTTCTTGTGGGTACTTTGTATTGTGGCACTGCCTTCTTCATGAGATGTAGAAAACCAGGTTTTTCCACAATCTGAAATGGCATCATGTCTTTAGACATGAAATAGGCCACAGCTGTATTTAAATCCTGGGCTTGTTTTGAGGTAGGGCCACAGGTGACACATTTTGCGAAGGATTCTGCAACCGTTGGTTGTTGAACTGCAGCACCACCAATCTTGGCCTGAAGGTGTCGGTGAATAAGAAAAGTGAAAATAAATTTCCAACACGCAGTTGAGCTTTGTTTGGGCTTACAGTAATGACTTAAGTTGACTGTCAAAATACAGTTTTGACACTGACACTGAAACAGTCTGATGACTAAAAAAAGGATTTGAACTTTTAACAGTTGAATATATGAAATGTGCCTTTAACATGGTGTATACTGTGTCGCCTAGCAGCAACGTCATCAAGCAGCGCCTGTTATGATTTGAGTCTGCTGAGCGCACCCAACAGTGGTCGGACGTATACTTATGAGCTCCTGCTTTTTCTGTTATGTCTCAACACAACAGTGATGGTTATAAGTACATGTGGCGACTATTTTGTTCATGTATGAAAATGTAGTAGCCGTACAACCGGGCTTGGTAAGCTTCGAGTGTTTTTAAGTTGATGTAAAAATAAACGACGAGCATTTGTGAAATCCCGCACTCGTGTGGACATGAGTTTCTGCCTGTCGTCTCACTCCAAGGAGCTACACGGACCTAAAACCATTACAACCTCACGCTGTGTGCACACAAACTGCAAAAAGTTTTTGAGACGTGCCTTAGCTTGTCACATTGCACTGTAAGCCCAACTCGTATCATACCACTACGCCATTAATTGCAAATGACACGCTAACATATCATTTTTAATTCAATGTTACATTAGATAAATTGAGACTGACGTGTTTTAACCCAGTTACCGTGCATTTACCTTTACTTGTGCATGTAAAGCCGGGTGGTTGTCCCGCAGGTGTTGAGTCATGTTGCTTGTGTTCAAGCCTTTGACCGCGACTTTTTTGCGGCATGTTTTGCAAATAGGAAAGCCGTCATCAACAACCCCTTGGTCATTTTTCCGATACCCAAAATGATCCCACACAGCTGATTTTAACCATTTTTTGGGGGGAATAAGTCATCTTCATCCATGCTTCGTAACGGAGATGCCGCTTATGTAGCTTTATTTTCGTTCCATGTGAGTTGCGCTGACCTACTGTATACGGTTCCGCGTCCGGCATAATCTTTGGAAAGTGACGGTGTTGAGGAATCTTTACGAATAATTAACCGTGGCGTTTAAAATCGCGGTTAATAGTGAAAACAAGTAATCGTGACATCCCTAGTCCTCATCTAACCTTGTTTGTTTGAATGCCTGGTATGCCTCTTCTCCTATCTCATGAGCTCTCAGGAGATCTCTTGTCACATCTGGTGGAGCCATGGAGCCAGTGGACACGCTAACCAGATTGTTCTCATCAGGGGACATAGGATTGAACCACTTGTTCTGCATAAGGCCAAGAAGAGACTGGACATTTGCTTCATCTCTCGATTCTTGGATGCTGTAGATCTGGATGGGACAGTTTGCTGGCAGAATGCCCTGAAGATGGTGAAGAAGGATACTTCCTACCAAGAAACCTTCAGTGGACTAGGGCAGTCATGGGATGTGAGTGAGAAGCTGTTCCAGGGAACTGCGGAGTTTACATGTCACATGTACGCTGCTAACAGCAGCACGGTAGGGGTGAACCAACTGCGCTACCAGCTCTTCTGTACCAAAAGGGGAGAGGTCAAGTCAAGCCAGCTGCCACCATGTAGAGACTGTCTCTTCCTGCATGTTGAATGAGCCAACTATCAGGCAGCAATCTGGAAGAGCAGTCTGCAGTCTAACCCTGTGATCCCAAGTCCTACAGAGCATGGATGGAAAGAAGATGAGGGCAAGCTGGCAATTTACTGGATGCGCTCCCCACCTGCAACAGATGTAGTCCTGGAATTGCTAACATGCAAGTGTGTCCATTCATGCAAAATGCCAAGCTGCACATGCTTATCAAATAGACTGGCATGCACAGATATGTGCAAGTTACAGACATGCAGCAACCAAAAACTGCAGGATGATCCAGAACATGACTTCGAACTCAAGGAGTCAGAGGATGAGAGAGACGAGCAGTTTGAGTGACATTATGGGGTGTTAATTTTGTTTATAATGTTTTTCTGTTTAATAGGTTGTTTATAAAAGTCTAAGTGGTTCCTTATCTCATTGTGGTGTCCTTTATGTCCTGTATATGTATGATGAAGACTGACCACTTTGTGACATTATCCTAGTGGCTGTTCTGTATAGTTTAATAGGAGCCTAGTACTGCTCTTCTAATTTAAGGCTCACAATCACCCCTGACAAGAAATAGTATAGGCATATTCTACATTTCCTGAATCCTTATGGTCCTGAGAGTGTTGTGCATTTTGTATTTTGTGTCCCTGTTGCTCCTAGATGACACAAGGCTAAAAGATAGTATATCATTTAGGCGAAAATTGTGTAAAAATGAGTATTGTTGACTGTTCAAAGAGCTCCAGTGACCTCTACATTGGTCAGAAAGATTCATATTTTAGCTTGAATGAAAGATTACATACTCCCCTTTAAAATGACACCAAAGACAATATTGTGAAACATTGACAGATGTCCTGTACATGAGGCTAAAGCAAGAAATGCACCAGCATCTGAAATGCAATTTACCTGAGGGGGTGGGTATACTTCATGAGCTGATAACTATGATACAGCTACCACTCAGGAAGACCTATCATACCAAAGTATCATCTACAGACATAGATCTTTTCAAAAATGATATGTAAGTTTTGTCACCTTGAGTGGTACCGATATCTGGTCTGGCCCATGGACTAAAATGCGTTCCAGGCAAGCAGCTCCTCAGGCAGTGTTTGTACAAGGATCGGAGATCCTAAAACTACCTCTGAACTTGCTCTTATCCTTAGCAGCTCAATGCGATCATATTTGAGTATGCACAAGGACTTTTTAACATAGAAAAATGACAAAAGTGCGTAACACAGGAGCAGCGTCTGTATTGGCACGAGCCTCACGGCCTCCATGTTGGACAACATATTTTATCAAAATGAACATAACTTTGTGCTGGTTTTTACAGTTTTTCAGTCTGCACACACTTAAGTTCACATTTAAATATGTGAATATTCATTATTCAATACTATGTGAATTGCAAACAATTTCTGGTGAAATATTACAATATGCAAACACTGGAGACTACGCTGAAAATACTATACCACAACCATGAGCAACTGAGAGGGATACAATCCAACTGGCACTCCTTTTAAAGCTCCAGTATGGAAGCACTTTGGCGATGAGGTTTAAGAGAAAATGAACCTTGACAAAGTCACACTGCATGGAAGTAAATTTATCTGCTAATTTAATTATGGATCACTGCAAATACAGTATGCTATGTTTTACAAGTACCAAGTCGTCACACAATGTGAAAAATAAATCCTGTATCGAAATAAGAAAAATTGATGCATCATGATGCACTAAGTTGTAGCCCTCTGAATCATAATAATAATCATCATCATAATCAAATCATGAGGTGCCTGGAGATTCCCATCCCCTCCTATAAATGAGCAAGATTGGTCAAAAAACATGGCCGCCATCATTGAAAAAGTCTTTGCAAAGAGAGGGACTTAGAAGGAAATGGGCAACAACTCAAGTTTTCTTTGACCAATCCAAACTGAGTAGACACATCTGGTTCTGACATCCGAATGTACAAACAAAGTTTAAGTACATTCAAGTACTATAAAGGACAGGCAAATGGCAGACTTTGAGTGTGCTGTTACTGAAATGCTGCATACATTGTAATGGTGGAACCAAGCAGCAACCTACATCATTATGAATAGTCCATGTGGCGGTGGCATATTTAGCATTATATGCTACATCATACCTTTGCTTAATTTACTGTGAGTTGGAAATGATGTCCTAATGGCATATTCTGGACCTACCCACCAAGTTCTATTCAAATCCGATAATGGTGGCGCAAAAGGCGGAACTCTGAGCGTGCTTCATACACTGTAATGATTAAACAAGTGTGTGGTTGGTCTCAATCCTTCTCCAGACAAATATATATACATATCTGATCAGGCAGTGGTCTGGTTTGTGAATTACCTCTAAGAAAGGTTTCACTGTGTTTAGTTTGATGGGCTCACTTCTAACTGGCTGAACACTTGCAATGGTGTACCGCAGGGTTCTGTGTTAGGTCTGCTGTTATTGTCAATTTATATTAATTGTCTAGATCAAAATGTGATTGGTGCCAAGTTTCATTTGTATGCCGATGACACAATGATATATTGAGCTGGCTCATCCATCACAGAGGCTGTGACCAAATCGCAGGTTGTGTTTAATGTTATTCAGATTCAGCTTTTAACAACTAAAGCTGGTTTTAAATGCTGATAACTAAGGTAACACATTTCTCAAATGCTAGGAAGAAGCCTGTGACATATGGAATTGAAATTGAAAACTTAAAAGTCATTCCACAGAATCCCTCTCTATCAGATCGTTACTTAATAACTTATGATTTCTTTCTACTTGATTACACACCACTCAGTAAAAGTTACTATACTGGGGGTTTATCAGATAGTGCTGTAGCAAAATTTAAGGAAATGATTCCATCAATGTTAAATTTAATACCATGTACCTCTGTAACTGAGGTTTCCCGTACTGACTTTAAACTCTCTCAAACTGATTACCTTGTTGATAGCACTGCAGGCTAGCTGCAAACAACACTCGACTCTGCAGCACCTCTTAAAAAGAAGTTAACGGGGGTCTCGTGATAGCGGCAAGGTGAATGCACCATTTTGGCTAGAGCTCCGTGCCACTCAGCTCTAATTATCTGCTTACCCTGACAACAACTGCATATTGGGAGCCACTTTTGGTAGGAACAGTTCATGCTATGTCCCGAGAAAACTTTTGGCCACAGTCTTTTGAGAAAATGGGACGAAATTTGAGGAAGACAGACAAAAAAGATGCCTCGTCAGAGCCAGGTGAATACACAAAAGATGGTGACCACACCGAATCTGACATCGCCGATGAACTAGACCCAGCTCTAGCCAAAGCCCTCAATGTGATGACTGCTAATATCATAAAGGTAATTCACGAAAAACTCAGTCCCCTAGACTATCCACAAGCATTCCACGGAGCTCCAGACCGCTAGATCACTAGTAAGCAGCTAGATGAAGCTAAGGCTAGGATCCTAGCCGCTAAAAACTCTGCCACAGCACAGGAGCCAAGAATTATTGAATTGAAGAAGCAGGTCAGTGTTTTATCAGAGCGTGGCAGAAAACTACAGCAGGTTTGCTGTAGTTGTTGGCTTGGCAGAAGGCACTGAGACAGGGCAGCCAGTGGATTTTTTTGAAGTGTGGCTGCCCTGCGTCTTGAAGATAACTACTAAAGTCGGCCGCATAAAACTGGAAAGAGCACACTGCTCGCTAGCACCAAAACCAGACCCGAACAAAAGTCCCAGGCTGCTGCTGCGATTTCATACATATAAACAGATTGTGATGGAAGCAGTGCGCCGGTTTGCCACCAGAGCAGGCACGCGACTACCTAGACTCCAGGCGCACTGATTTAAGAAGGAGCTGTCCCTCTAACAGTTTTTCTTTCACAATTTTCACATGAGATATGGTGGTTCTCCTACTGATGTTGATTGGACTTATTTAGTTGTCTAGATTACACTATGGATATTTTGAACATTTACCGACCAAGTGGCACGGCTGCTAGTAACGTGAGCATCACTTTTCTAGAGTGTAACGATCACCCCCTCAGTGAGGACTGTTTGCAGAGTTTTATGCAAATGTTAAACTCTTTGCTTGCCAGATCGCTGGTTGTTGTGAGCAGGAAAGTTGTTGGTTTGGCAAGCAGTCCCTCATACTCTGGGGAAAAACCCCAATCTGTTTCTGTTTTTTATATTACTGTTATTATGGTTGTTCAGATCTGGGGGGTTTTTAGCTCAGGGCATACATTTTTGAAGTTTGAGTATTATATTGATGTGGCATACTCCGTCCCCTCTGAGTTTAATCTGATTAAGATTCTGATAATATTACTCATATGATGTACATGTTCAAGAGGTGGGGCCTGGGCCATAAACATGGGCTGATCATTTTGTAAATGTAGTCAAGACATTATCTCATGGCAACGCTTAATTTAAATACCATCAAGCTCGGTTCATGGAATATCTGGGCTCTCCAAAAGCCTACAAAGTGGATGGCAGTATTGTCATTTTTGAAGAAAGAGCATGTTTCCATTGCTTTTCTCCAGGAGACTCATATGGAGGATAATGATAATGCTAAACTGCTCAAGAGTTGAGTGGGGCAGATTTTTGCCACTTCATATTCCTCCTTTAGTAAGGGTTTCATCCTACTGATTCTAAGTTTACTTTTTTCTCTGCCCCTCATGACATTACACTAGAATTTATTACTTTTTTTATTCCCTCATCAAAAATATTTTTGGTTTTATCATGTACCATAGGCAGCATTATTTTTTCCGACCACGCCCCCCTACATGTCGTCTATTCTCTCTTTGAGGAGAGGGCAATATCAAGATGCTGGAGACTTCAGTCATCTCTCAAAGACAATAAATGTATTTCCTATTTTTCTTAGAATTGAAGATATTTTATTCAATTAATTCTCTATCTAGTGACAATCCCTCTCTTCTTCCCTCTCTTTTTTGGGAGACATGTAAAGCTTTTTCCCGGGGTTTGATCATGTCCTTTGTAGCATCTAAAAGACGTCGGAGGAATGAACAACATAAGCTTCTCGAATCTAGATTAGCCAACTTGGATAAACATTACATATCAAGCCCAAGCCCAGGATTCTGAGCACTCCCTCAAATTTGCCAGACAGAAGCTGTATGAGCATGGGGATAAACCTGGTAGATATATTGCCAACCTTGTTAAAAAGAGGGCAGACTCTCAAACCATTGTCTCAATTATGGACTCTAATGATGTTAGATCATTTGATACCAATACTATTAATAAAAAGTTTGCATTGTTTTATTCTAATTTGTATAAATCAGAACAGCCTGACAATGTTTTAGCCCCAATTAATTTATTTTTCTCAGACCTAAGACTACCCAAGGCTACAGAAGCTCAAAAACTACAGCTCGATGCCCCAGTCACAAAAGATGAAGCATTACTGGCTTTGAAATCTATGCCATCTGGAAAGGCCCCAGGGCCAGACGTGTTTGGTTGTGAGTTTTATAGAGTTCAGCAATATTCTCTTAGACCCCAGGCTGGCTATGTTCAACCATTCATTTGAAAATGGAATCCGACCTCAATCACTTAGGGAAGCTAATATCTCTCTCATCCTCATGAAGGGAAAATGCCCTGACAAGTGCACCTCCTACAGCCAATAGCCCCTTTCAATGCTGACCAAAAACTGCTCTCCAAAATACTAGCCATGCATCTTGAAAAAATACTACCTCACATCATTAAGGAGGCCCAGACCTTTTATTAAGGGCCAGAACTCCTGTGATAATATGAGAAGGCTTCTTAATATTAATCAGTTTTGCCAGGACTTCAAAGACCGTGCCCTTGTGCTTTCTTTGGATGCTGAGAAGGCGTTTGACCAGGTTGAGTGGTCTTACTTGTTTTATGCGCTGAAAGAATTTGGCCTGGGAGACAAATTTGTTAGCTGGGTCAGGGTTCTTTACAATAATCCAACAGTACCAGTTCTGACAAATGGTCTGAAATCTAGTAATTTTCCTCTTCACCGCGGGAATAGACAGGGTGACCCTCTCAGCCCATTGCTCTTTGATATTGCTATTGAACTGTTGGCCCAAGCAATAAGGCAGAATGCTCTTTTCAGGTATACTGAAAAGAGCTTGTTGGTGAGAGGGAACACAAAATTTCGTTGTACGCGACCACAAACTTCTATTCCCTGCTTGATCCAAGTCATTTCAACATTTGACACTTTTTTAGGGAATAAAATGAATTTCGCAAAGTCTGAAGCTATGCTGCTGGGGTCGCCTACATCCATCCCAAACCTACCAGAGCCTTTTCCTTTTCATTGGTCACCTGCCGGTTTTGTCTACTTGGGTGTGTACATAACACCTACATATGATCAAATATATAAGAACAATTGTCCCCCTCTTTTGGATGCTATAAAGACAGACCTAGATCGTTGGGCCCCACTACCCTTATTCAGGCTGGGCAGGATTGCTCTTATTAATATGAACATTCTGCCTAGACTGCTCTACCATCTACAAATGATTCCCATTTTGTTATCAAACAAGGTTATCAAAGTGCTCGAAGGCTGGCTGAGTTCATTTATCTGGAGCAAAAGAAAGCCCCGACTTAAAATGTCGAAACTCCAAATGGTCAACTCTGATGGGGGCTTAGATGTACCTAATGTGAGACTTTATCAGTCGGCAGTACGCCTTCGTGTGTTAGCAGACAGGCTCAAATACGATCCGGCCTCAATCCGGCTTGATATTGAATCCTCTCAGTCCAGATGCCCTTTGTGGAATCTGTTGTTTCTCAACAACTTTAAGTCTGTCAAGGACCTCTGCACTAACCCTATCACTTTATGTACTGTGAAGGCCTGGAGATCCATTCGTACAATACAGGGTTGTGCTCATTTAACATCTCCTCTTACTCCTATTCTGAACAACCCAGATTTTCTGCCTGGCCATCAAGACCAGGGCTTTAAAATGTGGTACAGACAGGGGCTAACTAAGCTTGGTGATCTATTCAGTGGCCAGGTCTTGTTATCTTTTCAACAGTTACAGCAGTGATACGGGTTATTGAATTGTGAGGTTTTTAGATATTTACAAACCAGCCATTTTATTACTAAAGATACCACACCAATAATCAGTAATACCCCTTTACATGTAGAAAGGGCATTGTCCGTACAGGTATCCAAGAAACACATTAATTTATACTACAGAGCCCTCAACTCCAACTCCGCTTTAACCTCCCAAGCCACTACACATGCCTAGGTAAGGGACTTGGGCATCACTACTGACAGCCTGGTGTGGCAGGCAGTGTGGATCCATGCTATGGAAATATCTATCTGCAATTGAACCAAACCTACTCAGTTCAGAATTGTACACCGCACATATATAACACCTGCAGTCTTCATTCTTTAGTAGGGTTAGGGTTTAGGGTTTAGGCCTTTCATAAAGTTTGGGATCCTTACATAAAGCACATTGGACCTACACTGTCAACTTCTATATTACAGGGGTTTCCTAAATTGGCCTAGCCAGTCTCTGGACACTTCTTGTCAATTAGCCCTCTTGTAACCTTGTTATTTGTCTGTATAGCCCAACTGTTAGTCTGTTTGTCTGTTTGGTTATTGCTGCCTCTGTGTGGCTATAGGAGGTGAGGAACGTTGGGGATGGATGGAATGCCCACTCTCTCATTTATTTTTATTTCTCTCCACTAAAACTTTTTTTCATTGCTACTACCTTACTCTCTTATTTTCAGCTATTCCTTCTATTTGCAATGTCATGTCCAAGCTGTTCTGTTCTCTGTTTTCTGTTAAAAGTGCAATAGACATATCTATAAAAAATAAAAAATTAAAAATTAAAAAAAGTTAACACAACAAAGAAATTTTGCTCCGTGGTACAACTCCCAAACCCAAAAATTGAAACTTATATCACAAAAATTTCAAAGGAATTGGCAATTAACCAAGCTGGAAGAATCTCGTTTAGTCTGAGAAGACAGTCTCAAAACATACAGGAGGGCTGACAGAGAGTCACAGCTGTATTGAGCCTTCTATTCCTTTAGCCCTCAGATAGGAATGATTTTATGAGCTTTTTTAATGACCAATTCTGACTATTAGAGGCAAAATTCATGACCTCGTCCTCATACAGTACCAATTTGCCCTTAAACACAGCTGTAAGACCTGATACATATTTAGATTGCTTCTCCCCAATTACTCTTCAACAACTGACCACTATGATTTCTTCATCCAAATCATCAATGTGTCTCTTAGACCCCATCCCAACTAGGCTACTTAAAGAAGTTTTACCCTTAGTTAAGACTTGAATATTATACATGATCAATATATCTTTATTAACAGGCCATGTACCACAATCTTTTAAGGCAGCTGTAATTAAACCTCTTCTAAAAAAGCTCACCATGGATCCAGAGGTGTTGGCCAATTATCAGTCATCCATCCATCCATCCATTTTCTAACTGCTTATCCTCTTAAGGGTCGCGGGGGGGCTGGAGCCTATCCCAGCTGACATTGGACAAGAGGTGGGGTACACCCTGGACAGACTATTGCAGGGCTGACACATAGAGACAGACAACCATTCACACTCACATTCACACCTACAGGCAATTTAGAGTCACCAATTAACCTATCCCCAATCTGCTTGTCTTTGGATTGTGGGAGGAAGTCGGAGTACCTGGAGAAAACCCACATTGCCCTGGCATCAAACCAGGAACCCTCATACTGTGAGGCCCCAATTATCAATCAATCAATCAATCAATTTTATTTATAAAGCCCAATATCACAAATCACAATTTGCCTCACAGAGCTTTACAGCATACGACATCCCTCTGTCCTGTCTGATCCTCGCAGCAGATAAGGAAAAACTCCCCCCAAAAAAAACCCTTTAACGGGGGAAAAAATGGTAGAAACCTCAGGAAGAGCAACTGAGGAGGGATCCCTCTTCCAGGGCGGACAGACGTTCAATAGATGTCATTCAGAACAGATCAACATGATAAATTAATAGTAATCCATATGACACAATGAGACAGAAAGAGAGACAGAGACAGAGAGAGATGCAGGACAGATGGTAATGACAGTAGCTTATAACATTAATTAAAGTAATAATAATATAATTCTAATTACGGCTATTGTGGTAGAATATGTTGAAAGTATATATTAATATATGATAGTATACATATGTGGCAATAATCATATGTATGTGTATAGTAAGAGTAGAAGTATGACTAATAGGGCTGTGACAATAACCGCATCACCGCAATACCGCGGTCACGTGATGCCTACCGCGGTGAAGAGGTCATCACCGCAACAAAAAAAAAAAAAAAAAAAAAAAAAAAAAAAAGCTGATTCATCATGGCGGCGGATCTGGTTCCCAAGCCAAATGTTAAAAGAATACTCCGACGATTTGTGAGTTATGCCCTTTCACTATCATTTTCATATTGAGACAACATGATGGATATCGTTTTTGTGTCTGTACGTCCAGTGGCTGGATCTCAGAGGTTAGCATTGGGGTCAGTACGTCCGGCGCTGTGATCCGCGGAGGGATACACCAGTGAGCAGGCACAGGCACAGACGTAGCCTGTAAGCAAAACTCAGCTGTTTATTTAGCCTAGCGATATCTCCGGACTATAGTAGCTGCAATGGACGACTATGAACGCGATTTTGAGGAGTTTCTTGGAGTGGACAAAGACCCAGAGCCATACCTGTTTGAGCCGGAGCATACAGATGAGGAACTCCCAGGTGTTGGATGCTGAGCGGCCAAAAGGAGAGGCTGAATCCTCCGGAGCGGTGGAGCAGCAACGGGCCGAGGGGAGACGGAGGTCAGGGGAGGACTGGTGGTGTATCTGCAGGGCTAGCTAACATATTCCTACGGAGGTGGAATCATTTTGCTGCACAGAATGGGATTCGGTGCTACCATTGTTGGGGAGATATATCATCAGGAGGAAAACCGCCGCAGAGGGTGCATCACAAGGAATGAAAACTTTGAAGCAATCACTAAGTTAAACTGGAAAAAACACCCAGGCCTGCAGGAGCTGGTGGACAGCTTTCAGTCAAGTGAGTAATATCGTACGTGTCATGTCTTTCTTTGCTTTTACAGAGTGACCTAGCGTACATGTCCCAGAGCCAGCTGCAGCTGTCGCTCACCGGTGTATCCCTCCGCACAGGACATAAACACACTATAGTTCATGTATCAAACCTCTTCTAAAACGACTAAAACGGACTCTCGTTTTTTGAATTAATGTTTAAACATCGTCGTCGTCGTCGTCGTCCTCCGCTTATCCGGGTCCGGGTCGCGGGGGCAGCAGCCTCAGCAAGGAAGCCCAGACAGTCCTCTCCCCAGCCACTTCCATCAGCTCTTCCGCGGGAACCCCGAGGCGTTCCCAGGCCAGCCGGGTGATGTAGTCCCTCCAGCGTGTCCTGGGGCGGCCCCGAGGTCTCCTCCCGGTTGGACATGCCCGAAACACCTCCCAAGGGAGGCGTCCGGAAGGCATCCTTACCAGATGCCCGAACCACCTCAACTGGCTCCTCTCGATGTGGAGGAGCAGCGGCTCTACTCCGAGTCCCTCCCGAATGTCTGAGCTCCTCACCCTATCCCTAAGGCTGAGCCCAGCCACCCTGCGGAGGAAACTCATTTCGGCCGCTTGTATTCGCGATCTCATTCTTTTGGTCACTACCCAGAGCTCGTGACCATAGGTGAGGGTTGCCCCTGGGGACACGGTCGTAAGCCTTCTCCAAATCCACAAAACACATGTGGACTGGTTGGGCGAACTCCCATGCCCCCTCCAGCACCCTGGCGAGGGTAAAGAGCTGGTCCTCGGTTCCGCGTCCAGGACGAAAACCACATTGCTCCTCCTCGATCCGAGGTTCAACTATCGACCGGACCCTCTTCTCCAGCACCCTGGAGTAGACCTTACCGGGTAGGCTGAGGAGTGTGATCCCCCTGTAGTTGGAACACACCCTCTGGTCCCCTTTCTTGAAAATGGGGACCACCACCCCGGTCTGCCACTCCAGAGGCACTGCCCCCGATGTCCATGCAATGCTGCAGAGGCGTGTCAGCCAAGACAGCCCTACAACATCCAAAGCCTTGAGATATCCGGGACGAATCTCATCCACCCCCGGGGCTCCGCCGCCTCGGAGTTGTTTCACCACCTCGGCGACTTCTGCCCCAGAAATTGGACGACCAGCCCCTGAGACCCCCGTCTCTGTTTCCTCACTGGAATACGTGTTGGTGGGATTGAGGAGCTCCTCAAAGTATTCCTTCCACCGCCCGACAATGTCCCCAGTTGACGTCAGCAGCTCCCCGCCCCCACTGTAAACAGTGTGAGCAAGTTGCCGCCTTCCCCCCCTGAGGTGCCGGACGGTTTGCCAGAACCTCTTTGGAGCCGATCGATAGTCTTCCTCCATGGCCTCACCGAACTCCTCCCACGCCCGAGTTTTTGCCTCCACGACTGCCGCCGCCGCGCTCCGCTTGGCCCGCCGGTACCCGTCAGCTGCTTCCAGAGACCCACAGACCAACCATGCCCTGTAGGCCTCCTTCTTCAGCCTGACGGGTCCCCTCACCTCTGGTGTCCACCAGCGGGTTCGGGAATTACCGCCGCGACTGGCACCAGCGGCCTTGCGGCCACAGCTCACAACCGCCGCCTCAACAATGGCAGAGCGGAACAAGGCCCATTCGGACTCAATGTCCCCCTCCGCCCTCGGGACGCAGTCGAAGCTCTCTGGGAGGTGAGAGTTATGTATAAACATGTTTATTTTAAATGCACGTGCAGAAATGCCAGCTTCAGGGTTTCTGTAACGTTTATTTGTTCACTTTTACCGTAGGCAACGACATCCATCATGTTGTCTCAATATGAAAATGATAGGGAAAGGGCATAACTCCCAAATCATTTCGCCATATCGCGGTGATACGTCACTCTGTCACCACTGTGAGAAAAAATACAAACCGTCACAGCCCTAATGACTAATGATAACAGCAGCAGGAGGCATCAGGCAGGACCACAGCAGCATCACAATCACACACGTCACACTATCCAAGCACCGCTGCGATATAAGTTAACCTGCGAGACAGCGGAGCACAAAGGCTCCAGAGAAAAAGCCGAGTTAGTGACATGCTGTACAGCCGAGTTTGCGAGATGCAGTAACAGGACATGAGTGTTAGCAAAGGAGAGAGAGAGAGAGAGACAGAGAGAGAGAGAGAGAGAGAGAGAGAGAGAGAGAGAGAGGAGAGAAGGTGCTCGGTGTTATTTAATTATAGACCCATATCTAATCTTTCTTTCAAAGATCCTTGAGAAAGCAGTCGCAAACCAGCTGTGTGACTTTCTCCACGCTAATAATTTATTTGAGGAATTTCAGTCAGGATTTAGAGTGCATCATAGCACTGAGACAGCACTAGTAAAAATTACAAATGATCTTGTGATTGCCTCAGACAAAGGACTCGTCTCTGTACTTGTTTTATTAGATCTTAGTGCCGCATTTGACACAACTGACCATCAAATTCTGCTAGACTGGAACATTTAATTGGCCTAAAAGGTTCTGCATTGAGCTGGTTAAAATCTTATTCATCTGATTGATTTCAGTTCGTTCATGTTCATGATGAATCATCTTTACATACTAAAGTTTGTTTTGTTCCACAAGGTTCTGTGCTTGGACCAATTCTGTTCACTTTATATGCGCTTCCCTTAGGAAACATCATTAGAAATCACGCTGTAAATTTCCATTGTTATGCAGATGATACACAATTATATCTAAAGCTAGAAGAAACGGATTGATTAACTACACTTTAAAAATGCCTGAAAGAGATAAAAACCTGGATGAGCTCCAATTTCCTTATGTTAAATTCAGACAAAACTGAAGTTATTGTTCTTTGCCCCAAACACCTCAGAAACTCTTTACCGAATAACCGAATAAACCGAATAATAGCTGCGTGTTTTGATAACGCAATCAAACAGCGTGCCGTGACGGGCGGAATAAAATGTCGGTAGTGTGGCGATCCGTCCGTCACGGCACTCGCATTTGCGACTAAAAATAGTTTTGAGTGAGCAAAATAGGCTTAAATCATTCAGCACGCTGTGCGAGCAGCCTACAGATTTCAACCAGCAGCAGAAACGAAAGGCGAATCCCACCGATTGTGGGTTGAACGGGGGTCAAAGACACAGACAGTAACGTTAATGTATTCCTGTCAAATACGGCGGCCATCGGCTTACCGGGCGACGGAGAAGACGGTTCCAATAATATCCTCTTCTTGGTGTCATGACTGCCCAGAAGTACCTGAACAGCCGAAAGTGCATCATATTCAGACGTACAGGGTTTGACTGCCCTAGCACAGCTAGTTCATTTATGTCCAGTCCAGGTTTGTAACATTATGCTAGAAGCCAACACGAAACGAGCCGTTCACATTACTCTTTGTGGCAGGGAACGGTCCACAAACCTCACCGCATTTTCGGGACTGTTCATTACTTATCAAGGGACTGTCAGGGGAGGAGGGTGGCTGGTTGATTTTTATTTTATTTTTTTATTTTATTTTGATCCCCCCTATGTTAATCACTTATCGATGCTGTTTTTGAAGTATGAATAAGTCAATAAGTAATTTATTCCATTGAAATATCATTGATGTACTATAGAAAAGTGATTTATCTTTTCATAAATGACAAAAGGCACATCTGCCTCATTTTCACTGTGGTATCGTGATACTACTCAGAACCATGATATTTTCATTGGTATCGCACAGTGGGTCCCAATTTTGGTACTGTGACAACACTAATCTGGAGGGGGTTCATCTGCAAAAACTAATGAAAAACTAAAGAATGATATTCGGTATTCGGTACTCGGTATTCGGCCAAGCGTTTAATAATATTCGGCTTCGGCCACAAATGTTCATTTCGGTGCATCCCTAGTTGTTATTGACATTACTGTCTGCCCTGCATCTCTCTCTGGCTTTGTCTCTCAGTCTCTCTCTCTGTCTCAATTTCTCTCTCTCTCTCTCTCTCCCTCTCTCTCTGTCTCGCTTTCTGTCGCATTGTGTCATACAGATTACTGTTAATTTATTATGTTGATCTGTTTTGTATGACATCTATTGCACCTCTGTCTGTCCTGGAAGAGGGATCCCTCCTCAGTTGCTCTTCCTGAGGTTTCTACCTTTCTTTTTTCCCTCTCAAAGGGTTTTTTGGGGGGAGTTTTTCCATATCCGCTGTGAGGGTCCAAAGGACAGAGGGATGTCGTATGCTGTAAAGCCCTCTGAGACAAATTGTGATTTGTGATATTAGGCTTCATAAATAAAATTGCCTGATTCATTGGTTGAACACCCCTAATGTTATTACTGCACAGGGAAAGAAGTCAGAAGTTGTCACTTCTTACAAATATCTTTTAAACCTCAGGCTGATAACCTTAAAAGCTGAGGCTGAAAATAGGGTTTTAACTCAGAAACAAGTCCCGTTTCTCCTTTGAGGCCAGAAAATGACTGGTTGCTGTGACATTTTTACCAGTTCTGTCTCATTGTAGCTGTAGTCTGATCTCAAGACTTAGTCTTATTGTCTGTTCCCAGTGGCCAGACTGAGCTGGGAAAGAAAGCTTTTGTGTGCACTGCTCCTTTCACTTGGAATAACTTTCAAAAAGAATTGAAACTACATATATTGGTCTCTCTGCCTGATATCAAAGCTCTTATAAGTACAAGGATGAATTAATCCATCGGTTTGGTTCTTGTCATCGTTCATAGGTGTTGTAATATTTCTACATGTAACTTTTTTGTATGCTGCTGTCTTGGCCAGGTCTCCCTTGAAAATGAGATTGTTGATCTCAACGGAATGTCGATTACCTGGTTAAAAATGGGCCTTTTTAAATCGAAGCTGAAGACCTACCTTTTTAGAATTGCTTTTAATCCCGACTAGGGCTATTCTTTTTTTTTTCTTTTTTTTATGTATTTTATCTATGTTGAAAGGCTTTTAATGCCCTGTAGCACTGTCGCACTTTCCATTGTTTTTCTTTTCTGTATTGCCTTATTGTTGGTGTGTGTGTGTTTGGTACTTCATATACTTTCATTGTTATCTGACACTGTAGTCAAGCACTTTGGGTACCTTTGGGTTTTGTAAAGGGCTATAGACATAAATGTTGATTGACTGATTGATTCAATTAAAAGATAAAAAAGGAAAAAACTAAGGATGCATTCACACTGGCGTTATTTGGTCCTCTTCAAACGAACCCTGGTCCGCTTCCACGGATAGTTCGGTTCATTTGGAGTGGTGTGAACGCTCATTCGAACTCTGGTGCAGACCAAACGAGCAAACCCTGGTCCGCTTGAAAAGTGGGGGTCACGGTTCACTTGCAAGTGAACCCTGGTGCAGTCCGCCTACAGTGCGAAATGCAAACGGAATATCCAGCGAACCAAAAACGGTTGGGCGTTCGCCAAAAGTCAGAAGAAGTACCGGGAATGTAGTCTGATGTGCTTCACTGAGACATGGCTTCACCAGGACATTCCCGACAACAACGTCTCCATCAGCGGCTTTCTGACTGTTCGGGCCGACCGGGACTGCACCGAGAGTGGTAAGCACAAAGGAGGGGGGCTTGCTGTTCTCGTAAATAACCGCTGGTGCAGTCCTGACCATATTTCTATTAAAGAACGAATCTGTTGCCCAGACATTGAACTGTTTGCTGTTGGACTCAGGCCGTATTATTTGCCCAGGGAGTTTTCACATGCCAATATTGTGACTGTTTACATCGCCCCCTCTGCCAACCCGACGTCGGCATGTGACATCATTCACTCCGCCATAGCCCGCCTGCAGACTAAACACCCGAGTGCCTTCATAGCTATCTCGGGTGACTTCAACCATGTCACCATGGCAACAACATTGCCCACATTCACACAGTATGTGAGTTGCCCTACCAGAGAGGAGAGGACACTGGACTTGCTGTATGCAAACGCCAAAGATGCATACAGCTGCTCTCCCCTCCCCCCTCTGGGTAGGTCAGACCACAACCTGGTGCACCTCAACCCCTGCTATGTACCACTAGTCAAGAGCCAGCCAGCGACCATGAGGACAGTGAGGAGATGGTCGGAGGAGGCTTATGAGACACTGCAGGGCTGTTTTGGTGTGACAGACTGGCAGGCACTCTGTGAGCCACATGGGGAGGACATCGACGGGCTCACAGAATGCATCAAGGACTACATCAGCTTCTGTGTGGACTCCACTGTCCCAGCCAGGACTGTCCATTGTTACCCAAATAACAAACCGTGGGTAACAAAGGACATCAAAGCCATCCTAAATGCAAAGAAGAGGGCCTTCAGAGCTGGTAACAGGGAGGAGGTGAGAACAATACGGGGGGAGCTGAAGATGAAGATAAGGGAGGCCCCCCTGGTGTCATGGATTGTAGACTACTTGACTGGCAGACCACAGTATGTGCGCTTGCAACGCTGTGTGTCAGACAGAGTGGTCAGCAATACTGGGACCCCGCAGGGGACTGTCCTCTCTCCCTTCCTCTTCACCCTCTACACCACGGACTTCAGCTATCGCACTGAGACCTGCCATCTTCAGAAGTTTTCTGATGACTCTGCTATAGTTGGATGTATCACCAAGGGTGATGAGGATGAGTACAGGGCTGTTGTGGATAACTTTGTCACATGGTGTGAGCAGAACCATCTGCAGCTCAATGTGGCAAAGACAAAGGAACTGGCGGTGAATCTGAGGAGGACCAAGACACCGGTGACCCCTGTTTCCATCCAGGGGGTCAGTGTGGACATTGTGGAGAGCTATAAGTACCTGGGGGTACACATTGACAATAAACTGGACTGGGTTAAGAACACTAACGCTCTCTACAGGAAGGGCCTGAGCCATCTCTATTTTCTGAGGCGACTGAGGTCCTTCAACATCTGCCGGACTATGCTCAGGATTTTCTATGAGTCTGTGGTGGCCAGTGCTATCCTCTATGCTGTTGTGTGCTGGGGCAGCAGGCTGAGGGCGGCAGACGCCAACAGACTCAACAAACTGATCCGCAAGGCCAGTGACGTTGTGGGAACTGAGTGTGACTCTCTGATGGTGGTGTCAGAGAGGAGGATGCTGTCTAAGCTACGAACTATCTTGGACAATGTCTCACACCCACTCCACCATGTGCTGGTCAGGCACAGGAGTACTTTCAGTGGGAGACTCATACCACCAAGATGTACCACGGAGCGCCACAGGAAATCATTCCTGCCTGTGGCCATCAAACTGTACAACTCCTCCCTCTGAGTGGCCCTGAGACTTTTTCACCCACTGCAATAATTTAATCTAACTTGTGCAATAACCCCATTCACCCTGACTGTATATATTTTGTTTGTGTAAATAATCTTGTTCAGTTTACAATATATATATGTATATATATATTTATTTAAGTTTATGTTTGTTAATAATTCCTATTTATTTAACTCTATATTTGTTAATACTATTGTTTAAATTTCTTATATTTTCATGTATCTTTCCTCTCTTGCAAGGAGCACCAGTAACATAAACAATTTCCCCTCGGGGATCAATAAAGTATTTCTGATTCTGATTCTGAAACAGAGGAAGTGAACCAAAGAGAGGCAGTGATGTAGAGCATAGTGCATTTTGGGTAGAAAAAAAAAGCCAACAGAGCGAAGCGGGAAAAGCGCAGAGGTAAAAAAAAAGAAAATGTTGGAAAATGTCTCGTGGGCAGACATGGAGTAGTAAGGAGGTGCAGGTGCTCACCCCAAGACTGCATAAATTTGGTGTTGCTCCATTGTTTTTGTGGTGACCAAGCCGGCTGAAGGGGATGGATTTCCGTTTTCAGTCCTGGCCAATCAATGAGCCGGGTTTTCTTCTTCCTCATGCTTTTTTTCTTTCCTGTCAGTGGTCGTTTTGGGCAATACCACCCCAAACGAGCAGCTGTCGTAATTGCACGAAGTTGTGCAGGCTGTTTGGTCCGCTTTAAAAAATGCAGTGTGAAAGTGAACCGAACCAAATGAAGGTGTGAAATTTTTCAGCAAACGAACCCCGAGTCCCCCGAATATCCTGTGTGAAATGTGCCTTAAAGCAGCAGAAGTGATTTTGCTCAGCTTTGTGAAACTACTTGCTGCTGCTTGCGGCTTTAATTTTGGGCAGCAGAGCCTCAGTTGGCCAAGAAAGGGCTTAAACCCATGATTCCTGCCAGAGGATATGGGTAACTTCTTGCTTCTTCCCAGAGTGTGTGCTTGTTGTTGGCCATCTGGTGTATTTCTGTCTGACATTCAAGACCAGAAGAAACATGTAGTCTGTAACCCTAACCCTAACCCCCCATGGTAGCAAAGAAAGCCTCCTAAGATTACTGTTATAAATGTATTATCTCAGTCCTCATCTCTTTTGCAAAAAGAAAAATAAAATCAGTTCAATAAACTAGGAAACACTGAGGAAGAGCCAATGTCAGGTTGTTGAGGAGATTCTTCTCAGACCATATTAGGTCTAAAAAAACTATTGTGTTACATACAAAAGAGGTTTAAAAACTCTGATGTTCTGACCAACAATTTCTCCTTATATCTTGAATTTTCATTCATGCAGACTGTATTGATGAAACCCTCTACAGTACATACAGTCTGTGAGCAAATACAAAGTAAACTAGTTCCAACTTAAACATCCTGTCATTCAATGCGTTCTCTAACACCAAATTTTGAAATTGATGTAAAAATGTATGAGGGGATTGACTGTGAGAGGAGGGCTCAAGCCTCCTTCGTGTTTTTGACTGTCACTAGGGCAGCAACAACAAAAATCTGTTTCAAAATCTATCGATGATGCTGATTGTGGGAGAACAGAAAACTTTTTTAATTCACCACTGCTCTCTTTCTTTCCCTCATGTTTGAATGAAACTGTAAGGAACACTAATGTAAAAGTCACCTGTATCTGAATGATAAGTCAGTAATTGAACCGATAATGTCTGAAGAGGGCTTTAGATGTCCTGTAGACACAGATACACAGCATGGAAGCCTGACCTGAGCCTCAACACTGCTCACTGAGTGCTGATCCAAAGCGACCTCTCCCTCGGTCCTCAGTTCAGGTTCTGGGTCTGCAATGGGGGCTTTAGCTTCTTCTTCTTCCTTGTCCTCCTTCTCTCCCGCCTCACTCTCACACTGTGAGCGTCTCTTTAAAAAGGAGGAGAAGAGGCGAGAAAGGCCACGGCTGGCAGAGTTGCGGTTGCGAGGCCGGAGGTGCTCCTCCTCCGGTGAGGGCGGCCTGGGATCCTGGCCAGCTTCCTCCTGCTGCCTCGGCTTCTTCTGGTGACTCTCCGCCTCGTCTGTTGTCATGGCAACAGCTGTGAAGACGACAGAATCAAGTTTTGACAAAAAAAACAGAAACAACCCTGTTTATATGCTAATCCAGAATTTATTCAAAAGGAAATGTTTTATCATACTCTTGCTTTTATTATCAGGAAATGTTCAACCTAACCCTGGCCCTGATTTTGATTTTAATTTTAACTGCTTGAATACCCCTTGTGATTTTAAAGCCTGATCTGGGCTTGGTATTTTTCACCTTAATGTCAGAAGTCTGCTTCCTAAATTGGATCAAGTGAAAATCTGGACAAAATCCACTGACACTAACATTCTTGTCTTGTCGGAGACTTGGCTAAGCAAATCTATTACAGACAAAGACAATGCAATTAAGGGTTATAATGTTTTTATCACTGTTTTTTTGTTACCTTGGACATTGAGTCTTTATACACAAATGTACCCTTTGAGGGGGGTCTCCAGGCAGCTGAACTCTTTCTAAACCTGCGCACCAACTGCACCCCTAGCACTCGCTGTATTGTGGACCTCATAGAAATTATCCTTACATCTAACTGTTTTCTATTTGGTTCTGAATTTTATCTCCAGGTCTCTATACTGTGGACTCTTTGAAAAGGAAGTCATTCTTAATCACCATTGCAACCCATTCCTGCCATTGATCTCCAACTGGAAGAGGTATATTGATGACATTTTTTTTCATCTGGACAGGCACTGAGGCCCAACTCAAGGAGTTCCACAGCTTTATCAACACCAGCAGTCACCATTTGAAATTTACCATAGAATACGACAAACATAAGATGAACTTTTTAGATATCCTGCTGTATAGAGACTCCAATAGACTGGGCACCAACCTCTACCGCAAAAGTACTGACAGGAACTCTATTCTTCATGGACAATCGTTTCATCCCATCCCACTCATAAGGAGTTTACCTGTCTCTCAGTTTAATTGTATCCGCCACATTTGCAGCTCGGATGTGGATTATCATGCTCAAGCCTCTGACCTGGAAAAATGTTTTCAAGACAGACAATATAAACATGAATGGGTGGCACAAGCTCGCAGCCGCTTTGACACTGTTTCCCAATCTGAGTGTCTGAACAATGTTAGTTCTACAGCAACTTAGCCTGAGGTTAACTGTGTGATCCAGTACTCACCTCTTGGTAGAGAACTTCAAAACATCATTCAAAAACATTGGCACATCATCAATTCTGATTCTTCACTTAAATGTTTCTCCACACCTCCTCGAGTTGTGTTCAAGAGACCTCCAAACCTTAGAAACATGTTAGTGAGAGCATATCAGCCGCCTGTGACTCCACCACACTTCTTACAGTCTGTCCCCTCTGGGAATTACAGACGTGGCAACTGTACCCAGTGTAATTTCACACACAAAACCTCTACTTTCAATCATCCACGGAATGGCAAGTCTTTTAACATCAAGGGTGTTATTTCCTGCAATACCAAAAATGTTATTTATTTGCTTAAGTGTCCGTGCGGCCTGGCGTATGTTGGTAAAACCACCAGACCACTAAAAACTAGAATCTCAGAACATAGATCTAACATTAGAAACCACGACACCAGAAGTCCAGTGGCAGTACACTTCACACAAGCCTCGCATAATGTCTCCTCTCTCAGATACACAGGTATAGAACTACTTAAACAGCCCTCACGTGGTGGTGACATTAACTCTCTCGTACTTAAAAGAGAAGCTTTTTGGATATATACCCTGGACACTTTGGCTCCCAAAGGGCTTAATGTTGATTTTGACTTGAGGCCTTTTTTATGATGTGTGTGGTCCGTGCGCTTCATTTCTATGGGTCTAGGAACTTGTCATTTGTGTTTACATTGTTCCCTCAGTATCTGGTATGATGTTGGTTTTGATTGCTTTCTGCTACTACTGTGAGCCATGTTTCTCATATTGTCTGCACTTGCCATATCGCTGTGTTTGATATTTATTAGAGACGCCTCTACAGAACATTTTTTTTCCCTTTTGATATCTCATAAATTTATGATGGTCTTCACCTGATGTTTCTCTTTATGTGATATTTAAAGTGTGTGGGATTTGTTTATATTGTTTATGACTGCAGGCCTTATACCTGCGCAAATTCTTAAAAATTTTCTTAAAGATTTTCTTATAGAATCTTTGTAAAGTGATATTCTAGCATTGTTGCATTGTACTGCATTTAAAGATTGTTTCTCATCAATCAGAAATATATATTTTTCTTTTCTGTTTGATAATTATTATTATTGTTCTCACACCTGTGGTTTATCACCTGATTGTGTCAGGTGACCCTAAGGGGTTGTGTGTGTATATTTGGAGGTGTATTCACTTCATGTCTGATGAAGGGCAGGGGCCTGAAACGTAACACATGAATAAACTGTTCAAGGAGCAGCTTCTGGTGCGCGGACTTTATCTTTTATTCCATACTTACCTTTTGGTCCAGCACCCAGCATTAAGTTTTTTGGGATGTGTGTGCTACTTTTACCTGTTATTGCACAGGGTAGTGGCCACAGTAAAATCAGACTATCAGCGTTTACATAGGTTACTTAGTGGCTTTGCAATCTTTGTAATAAGCTTCTGCCACCGGTGCCAAAATTTCGCGGAAAAAATCTGTTTTATGGCAGGAAACGCACGATGTATTGCGAAACTGGTCGGTCAGCCAATCAGAGACTGGAGCTGGTCCTTACGAGGAGCTGGGCATGAGATAGTTGAGTCACGAGCACAATGGCAGACAGACAAAGTTTGGAAACAAGTGAAAAATGGCCTAGCAAAAGAAAACAAGCTCCTCTGTCTGAGGAGGCAAAGAAGAGCAAAAAGAAGAGGAAAAACAAGAGTAAACCTTAGTCAGGCATTCAAGAGATGGAGGGAGCTCCGTGACCAAAGAGGCTTCAAAACCAATGTCCAGCTAGCTTTCTTTCTAATGTTTCAGTAAGTAACACGGCTAAATGTTAGCTAGACGAGAGAGGACTGTATTGTACTGGCTGCTAGTTAATTCCTAGTGACCAGGGACCGGGTAGCGAGTGTTGGTCAGCTGACCTCCTCATTGTCATTCTACAGCAGCCCTTGGACAGTGATCCCCCCCACCCCCCCACCCCCCCAATCACATCGCCCAGCTAAAGTGAACACTGGACTTTGTTTCCCACTCAATTTGAACTCCAACTGGCCCCATGTGAGGGCAGCCTTCGCAGCTACTGGGCACCCAGCATCTCCGACCGGGAGAAGTGAAGTAAAATCCTCTCCTCTGCTCCCGTTTGTCTGGTGAACGCCTCTCCTCTGTCAATACACTCTGCCAGCAATTTAATAATATTGATGCCAGTTGTAACATTTGAATGTTTTAGTAGTAAGCCATGTTCTAAGCGGGATAATGTATAGTGAGCCGGTGACTGTTGAAAAATAACTCCACTGCGCGTCAGGGTTCCATTCCCTGTCGAGAGTTATTTTTTAACAGTCACCAGCTCACTATACATTATCCCTTACGTGTCTACTGTTGTTTGTACTGATACTGTACACATTGGTATAATTTACTGTGAGGTGGTTGTACTGGTACTGTGCATTCTGGTATAATTATTTGCATTACTATTTGTTTTTTCTTCAGATAAATCTGATAATCGTTGCTCGGTCTCTTTACTCATTTATTTAGTAGATTGTCCACATACCTTCTCATTTTACATAGAGGTATACTGGTGGCTTTACAGCTTACATTTTATTGATTATCTCTGATCCCCACGGTCAATTTGGTCGTTGTGACAGTGCGAGCAACACCGCTGACGCTAGGTGGCGCCAAGCTAAAAAAAAAAAATCCTATTTGTTGCCTCATTAACTCTAAAATGCACAGGGAACAAGTGGAGTGAGGCCAGAATGGGTGTTATGTGCTCTCTTCTTTGTGTTCCAGTTAAAAGTCGTGCAGTGGCATTTTGAACCAGCTACCAGAGACGAAATAGAGGCATGGACTACTGTTTCGAATTGCTCCCTGGCAAGAATAGGTTTGACTTTTGCCAACCGCCTTAAATGATAAAAGCTGGACTTCACGACTGCACTAATTCGACTATCCAGTTTAAAATCAGTATCCATTCTAAAACCCAGATTCGTAACTGGGCTTCACATATGGTGTCAAAGGTCAACAGGGGGGGGACTCACAGGATCCACTGGGTCCAAACACCACCACTTCTGTATTCTTTTCATTAAAATTTATAAAGTTTAAGGCCATCCAAGTTTTCATGTCATTAAGACATGCAAGAAGTGGTTTTACTGAGAATGCATCCTTCCACTTTAAAGGTACATAGATCTGACTGTCATCAGCATAACAATGGAAATAGATACCATGTTTTCTAAGAATGGATCCCAGAGGAAGTAAATAAAGAGAAAAGTAAATAAAGAGAAAAAAGCATGGGCCCTAAAATTGAGCCCTGTGGAACCCAACATGACAGGGGAGCAGAGGAGGATTCAAATCCACCAAGGCTTACACACATGGTTCTATCAGTCAGATAAGACCTAAGCCATTCTAGAGCAGTACCACAAATGCACACAAATCAAAGGCTGCGGTTAAGTCAAGCAGGACAAGGATCACATAGTCACCAGAATTACACGCTAAGAGGATGTCATTAAAGACCTTTAACAATGCTGACTCTGTACTATGGAGGATTTTGAAACCAGATTGAAAAACCTCCTCCAGAAAAGGTTTCAGGTTTCAACTGAGCATATACAATTTTCTCCAAGATTTTTGAGAGGAATGGCAGCTTGGAAATAGGCCTAAAATTAGCCAACACAGTCTGACCTAGCCCAGGTTTCTTAATCAAAGGTTGCACTACTGCATGTTTAAAATTTGCAGGAACCACACCGGAAGACAGACTGCTGTTAATAATGGCAAGCCAGCAATCTTTTAAGATTTCAAATGACACTTGCAGTTGTCCTTCCTCCACCTGCGTTCAGCTCTGCGGCACTCATGTCTGACTGCACAAGTTCTGTCATTGAACCATGGCTCTAATTTAGCTTTAGGCTGCCTGGTTTTTAACGGAGCCACTGAGTCCAAGATGGTTTGGCAGGAGGAGTGAAACCAAGAACTGAGTTCCTCCGTATCAGAGGAAGCTGAGTCAGGGGAGACACAGAGCTGATCAAACGGCAGCAGAGAATTGACTGGCAGTGGAAGGGTTAAAAATCCGACAACACCAAGCAGGAGTGCTAGTTTTAACTTTAAGATTAAACACAGACAAACCATATGACAGAACATGTGTGTCTGTGTTCATGTGTGGGACTGGGCACCGACTGCAAGAGATTAAGAGTCAATGAGGCTTAAAAAGTCCTTCACCAGTGGCTTATTGGGACAACATACATGTGTGTTAAAGTCTCCAACAATAAGGACACAATCATAATTAGGCATGATTCCAGCCAGAAAATTAGAAAAGTCATTTATAAATTCCTTATTGTATTTGGGGGATCGGTAGATGACAGCAGACAGCACCGGGCTAGAGCGACCGACCTCAAAAAACGTCGGTTCAAAGCTGGAGAATGAAGATGACAGAAAACATTTACAACTTACATTTATAGTCCTTTCTGTAGACAATCGCCTCCTCCTCTGCCCACAAAATAACAACAATCAGCCAGTAAAAGTTCAGACACAGCGCTGGACTCCCCAACATTCAGCCATGTCTCTCTCACACAAAGAAAATCCAGATCACAGGAGCTGAAAAAGTCCCTGAGAATAAAGGTTTTATTTGCCAGTGAGCTGGCATTTACCAGGGCAACCCTGGCAAGAGCTGGGGCCTGGGCTTCAGCATACTGGGGAGCCCAGCCTCAGGCTCCGGAGGTTTACCCCACTCAGGCTGAGACGGGGAGAGTAGGGGCGGCTGGGCCGGCACACCTTATCGAAGCCAACCACAGGTACCAGGCAGGCATCAATGGGATCCAGGGAGCACCGGGACACAGAGACATGAGGAGATAATCTGTGAAAACTCCGAGAAACAGTTGAAAACTGGACTAGGCAGACTTTCAACTTCACCAGCCGACCACTGTGTTTACCGCGGCGAAGGTGATGCTTCCGCTGGGAGGGTGAGGCCGAAGCCCAGTAGACGTGAGTAGGGATGTCCGCCAGGACCAGGGGCAAGGATTTCTGTCCACCATGATTAAATGTAACTGGATCTTTGACCGAAAGTCGAAGGTCCAACAGTGTTTGGCAATCGTACACCAGTAGAGACTTTATCCCTTGAATGCCAAGGGTCAGAAACAACAAAATAATAAACAAAACCAACAGTGACAGAGGGCTAGCCATACACACCGGTGCCATCTTGTCTAAATAAAGGATATATTTACTGCTATTCACTGCACGCAGTCTGGCACTTGGGAACAATAACACTGATTCTAATGTAAGCAACAATGTTAAGTTGAAGAAAACTATAATAGAGAATATTTTGAACCCAACTGTGTGAGTGAGCAAGGTGCAACATTTTAATTTTATGCTGTAGATTTTAACGTACTTACATTTTAAGGACTTACTTACTTTTTTTTTTAGAAATGCTTAACACATGGATATGAAAGGAGTTGGAACAGGAGTTGGAAAAGTTACCAGACTGAATGGATAAAATTCTGAGTGAAATGAGCCATTTTGCATGGGCTGTGATGCTCAAAAAAGTGTTTGGCCGCTACAAAATTTGGCTTCAAAGCCCAGCACACTTTCTGGGGACCTGACAGCTTCTGGTTTTTAGCCAAGCTGATTTCTCAATTCAACTGTGAATCACCACAACTATGAGACGTTCTTAAAGTGGACATGAAATACTAAACAATATGAACGAGGTTTGTCTGATTTTTACCCTGAGCAAGATATGACACTGCAATCAAACTAGAAAACTAGATAATGCTTCACATTTTCGCCAGCAGCCACCTTTCGACAGGAGCACTGAGCACAACACCGTACTTCAGACTAGTTACATATTAAAACAACAGAGTTTGAGAGTTTTGATCAGATATACAAAACCATGAAGGTTAAATAAAAAACATTTGCCTATGCTTTTTGAGCTGATAAGACCAAAAAAGTGGGAAGACCTGTTCCCCTGGGGTCAGATAATGGCAGCTAAAATGAGACTGAAGGGCTACCTGAATTTGCCTAATGTTACATTCAATGTCAGGTTACTGCACCTGACTAACCACACAAAACACTTTTCCACACCAAACGTGCTCTACAGCTGTCTCCATCAAATTGTCAGACCACATCAAGAATGCGAGATGCTCATAATGGTACGTTAAATTCTATTACGTTGCAGCTAATATAGCTAACATTAGCCCAACCCAGTGGTCACGTTGACAAACCACCTTATATCATGATCAGCATCATTCCCACCTTAAAGTGGAGTCAAATAAATGTAGAGGAACAGCCTTTTTCGACTTCCTTTGAACCAGTATTATCAATGAACAAGACCCACAAGACCACCGGGGGTCAAATGTTTAGGACTCAACCCCTGTATTACCCCAGACTGGACAAACGCTTCTTTCAGCCATCCTTAGGCCAAAAGGAGGTAAAAAGTCACTTGGGATCCCTCAAGTCTCAGATGCCACCTTAAAGTATCCAGCCCTGGGGCAAAACGCAGTGATGAACGACCCACTGGTTGTCGTGAGACAATGCTTCTTTTCAATTTCAATTCAATCAATCAATTTATTTATACAGCCCAATATCACAAATCACAATTTGCCTCACAGGGCTTTACAGCATACGACATCCCTCTGTCCTTATGACCCTCGCAGCGGATAAGGAAAAACTCCCCCAAAAAAACCCTTTAACGGGGAAAAAAAAACGGTAGAAACCTCAGGAAGAGCAACTGAGGAGGGATCCCTCTTCCAGGACGGACAGACGTGCAATAGATGTCGTACAGAACAGATCAGCATAACAAATTAACAGTAATCCACATGACACAATGAGACAGAGAAAGAGAGAGAGAGAGAGAGAGAGAGATGCAGGTAGTGACAGTAGCTTACAACAACATTATTGAAAGTAATAATATTATAGTTATAGTTCTGGCTACTGTGGTACAATATGTTGAAAGTATGTATTAATATCTGGCAGTATACAAGTGTGACAATAGTCGTGTATAATAACAGTAGAAGTATGACTAATGACTAATGATGGCAGCAGCAGCAGCAGGAGGCATCTGGCAGGACCACGGCAGCAGCACAACCACACACGTCACGCTGTCCAGGCACCGCTGTGATATGAGTTAATCTGAGAGACAGTGGAGCACAAAGGCTCCGGAGAAGAAGCCGAGTTAGTGACATCCAGAATGGCCGAGTTAGCAAGATGCAGTAATAGAATACGAGAGAAAGAGAGAGAGAGAGAGAGAGAGAGAGAGAGAGAGAGAGCGAGAGAGAAGAAGAAGAAGAAGAGAAGGTGCCCGGTGTATTATAGGGGGGTCCTCTGGCAGACTAGGCCTAAGTCAGCCTAACTAGGGGCTGGTACAGGGCAAGCCTGAGCCAGCCCTAACTATAAGCTTTATCAAAGAGGAAAGTCTTAAGTCTAGTCCTAAATGTGAAGACGGTGTCTGCCTCCCGGACCGTAACAGGAAGATGATTCCACAGGAGAGGAGCCTGATAGCTAAAGGCTCTGGCTCCTGATCTACTTTTGGAGACTTTAGGGACCACGAGTAACCCTGCGTTCTCAGAGCGCAGAGTTCTGGTGGGATAATAAGGCACTATGAGCTCTCTAAGATATGACGGAGCTTGACCATTTAGAGCTTTATAAGTTAAAGGTAGGATTTTAAATTCAATTCTGGATTTTACAGGGAGCCAGTGCAGAGAACCACACAACCACATCCCATCCATTCGCATTGCCCTGCGGAAATCACGCCCTCCCCTCTCTTACCAAATGTTTCTGTGTGACAAAATTGAAATGTCTGTTGGAAGTGAAATTATACATTTTATCCATGTTATAACATTGTAAATGTGCATGATCCTTGTTTGTTAGTTGAATGATGTTTCTCATATTTCCGTAAGGCAAAAATTAAGGGAATTACGAAATTTTAATTTAATTTTAATCCCTCATTTAACATGGAGCCACATTGCCATCTTGTGGCGGAGTTAAAGTGGGTTCCTATAAGGAGCCCATTATTATATATTTGGAGTTAAAATATAGTTGGATTTATTAATCAACCTGTTTTCATGAATATGTGCTTCCTCATTTTGTTTTTCTTTATAGGTTTTCCTTATCCGCTGTGAGGGTCATAAGGACAGAGGGATGTCGTATGCTGTAAAGCCCTGTGAGGCAAATTGTGATTTGTGATATTGGGCTTTATCAATAAAATTGATTGATTGATTGATTGATTGAACTATAGGTTAGTCTAGAGTGTGTGCATTTGAAGCAGTTTATACGAGTACTTTGCTGATACACGAGGCATAATGATCGTATTCATTTTAATTGGATGTTAAAAACCGATTTTGACCATAATGAGAAGAGTATGTGCCTATCACGCGTAACATAAAAGTATATGATCTCATTTAATAAAAAGCATTATGTTTCTTTTAAAATAAAGTAATAAGCCTATTTTACAACTAAGAAGATCGCCTTAGTAAACCCGCCGCCCTTTTGGCCAGATAAAAACAAGTGGGCTTGGTGCATCTGTGCATCTGGCTCTCTTGTTGTTTTTGCTCTCTTCCGTGTGTCTCTCTTCTTGTTTTTTTTTACTTCTCTTCCTTTTTTTCTTCTTTTTCGTATCTTAGCCTCTCTTGTATGTACGTTTTGGTTATGCTTTTATACTCTCACGATCAAAGTTATTTTAAACTTTTAAGTTTTGCTTATCCAATTTTCTTTTATCTCCAGTGTTTAACATTTTTATGCGCGTTAATAATAACTTTGATAACAATATCGAACAATAAGTGAGTAATATAACAAAGTGGACAAGTGCCCTTTTCGACCTGCCTCATCAACCAAAGATTCATCAAACCCAGCGGCTGCCAGCCACTTGCCACAGTTGTTCTTGTGCCAAACCCAAAGGCTTTTTGCAGCTTAAGGAAATTTACGTTGGGGGCACCCACAGGACGTCACAGGCTCAACCGCTCCCCCCACCACAGTGCGGCAGCCGGTTTCATTCTGCTGGAAAGTCTGGGAGTTGCAAAGTGACAGTTTGGGGCCCCAGGAGAAATGTCTGCATGATTCGCTGCTAAGAAGGGAGGTAACGAATTTCCCTCACCCGCTGGGCAGTGGTAAGAGCTGATGTCGAATAGGAGCTTTAATTATCTTAATCTTAATTTAGGATTCCTTAGATAAATATTTTGCACATCCCTGTGTTCCCAATTTATTTTCACATACTCTCTCGCTATTGCCAAATAAAATAACTCACAGTGTTAATTCTTGTTTAATCCATACATACTGTTGATTTTGTATTATTTCATATTATCCTCATTCATTTATTCAGTTGTTACCCATTTAGCTTAAATAAATTGTCATTTATTGCCAAGTCGCTGTCTGTGGATATTTCTTTTGAGCAGGAATTAAGATCACTGTATGGAGAATTCATAACCCAGATATTGAGACTGATTCATTATAAGCGTGCTGACGAATTAATAATTGGTTTACGGAGTTATTAATTTGATTCGTCGCTTCCCTCATTAGGAGGGTGGTGCCTCAAACTTTATTACAAGTGCAAACATTCTCAAAAAGGTACTTTCCCTACATAAAGAAACAATATGACTCACCATCAGAAGAATGGTCAGGCCAAAAAGGCTTATAAAGAATACCTCCCCTATATAGCTAACAATGAACAAACTCTTAGTACATAACAGACAGTTATCCTTGATGTAGCGTCTTGCTGGCTGTTTTTACAGTCGTAGAATGCAAAATATAATATTATTCTGGGCCAGGGGTAGGCAACCTGCGGCTCCGGAGTCGCATGTGGTTCATTAGACCCTCTCCATTAGCTCCCTGTGGCTTTGACATAAAATAATGTGGAAATGATTAACAGTTATTTTTTAACATTCAGATTTTCATTTGTTATTGTTGTAGGCCTAGAGTGATTATTGCATTCTACAACTGTAAAAATGTGTAGCCTATACATCGAATTAAAAAATGTTTTAACGTTAAATCAGCTAAAATGTGTCTCATGCATCTATCACCTGGTGCCTTTTTCTCTAAATGCTGCTGAACTTAAGTAGCATGGCTAGCCTGGAGTCTCTCTAGCAAGGCTAGCTATGGATTCCAAATCCAAAAAAGGGAAAGTCTTGGAGGAAAATAGAGGATTTAATAACGTGTGGACAGATTAATTTGCCTTCACCACCAACGCTGCAAAGTTAAAATACTAAATAATTATAAATTGCCCACTGCAAAGTAGCCACCTTGTGGTATCATGTTAAAGGCGCTGTATGTAAGAATGTGAATGTGAAACGGTTACTGCACTCAAATTCAAAATACTGCCGCGAGTCGTGTCCGCCCCCCCTACAGATTTGAGGTTGCTGAACAGCGGCAGGCTGGAGACTAGGGATGGGTACCGAACTCCGGTATTGAACGAGCCCCGGGGCTACATTCTCCAAGACCACAGTATTGATAAGCTCTGACCTTAACGGTTCTGCTATCGGTACTTGAGCAGTCGCGTTTTTTTTTTTTGTTTTTTTTAACAAGATAAACGTTATCTTGCACATTTATCTCACCAACTCTGTCAATTATCCGTCACTGTGTCATAATTTTCGCTATTCTCCCTGAAGACGAGAGATCTGTGTCGCTCACCCTGGCTGCCTGCTGTGTGTGAGTGGAGAGAAGGGGACGGGGCTGTTGTTCCAGTGACACACACACATACACACACATACACACACACACACACACGCACACAAGACAGCGCACACACCAACTCAAGCTCGTAGCTTACCTTTAGATGGCGGAGAGAGCAAAATGGTCAAAAGTGTGGCTTTACAATACAACACAGCGCGTGGCGGCAACGCAAGTAATTTGTCAAAACACCTTTCGAAAGTGCATCATATTCAGACGTACAGAGTTTGACTGCCCTAGCACAGCTAGTTCATTTACGTCCAGTCCAGGTTTATAACATTATGCTAGCAGCCAACACAAAATGAGCCGTTCACATTACTCTTTGTGGCAGGGAACGGTCCACAAACCTCACCGCACTTTAGGGACTGTTTGTTACTTATGAAGAGACTGTCAGGGGAGAAAGGTGGCTGGTTGATTTTTATTTCATTTTTTAATTTTATTTTGATCCCCCCCTATGTAAATCACTTATTGATGCTGTTTTGAAGTATGAATAAGTCAATAAGTAATTTATTGAATTTATTGAATCCATTGAAATATCATTGATGTACTATAGAAAAGTGATTTATCTTTTTATAAATGATAAAAGGCACATCTGCCTAATTTTTGCTGTGGTATTGTGATACTACTCAGAACCATGATATTTTCACTGGTATCGTACCGTGGGTCCCAATTTTGGTACCATGACAACACTATTATGTTATGTATTTTACATTTCAAGTTGTAAAAAGTAAAATGTTTTGTTAAAAAACTATTTTGTTGCATAATGAGAATTGAGAAAATAAAGCGATTTAAGATCTTAATTTGTTTTTTTTCTTCCTCAAAATGTATCAATAAGAGTACCGTTAAAATACCGGATCAATAAGCAGTATCAATAAGAGTAGTGGTACAGTTAAAATCTTAACGACACCCATCCCTACTGGAGACTGATTTGTTTGCCCACGGGCTGCCGTGGCAGGGCCGCGTCGCCGCGTCCTTGATCTTCGGTTTTCCAGCGGACCATTCAAGCAAGTCCGGCTTCTCTGCTACTAACGCTGCTGCCGGGATACAGCTGAGGAGGAGCCGGCTGCTAATGCGATGTACTGGGACACTGCTAACACTGCTGTCGGGATACAGCTGAGGAGAAGCCAGCTGCTAATGCTATGTACCAGGACACTGCTAACGCTGCTGCCGGGATACAGCTGAGGAGAAGCCGGCTGCTAATGCTATGTACCGGGACACTGCTGCTGTAGCTCAGTCGTAACTGTAACTGATGCTGAGACTCTACTGACTGCGTGATTGGTAGACGGCGGTGGGTGGCGCAACAGGCCAAAACACAAATTCAAAACATAAACATGATTTGCAGACTGTCAGTGAGGTATGGAGGAGCGAGGTTATGGATGGCTCTGAATGTGAGCAGTAGTGTTTGGAATCAGATGCGGTATTGTATTGGAAGCCACTGGAGTTGATGGAGGATAGGAGTGATGTGCTGGATGGTTGGTGTATTGGTGATGATTCGGTCAGCAGCATTTTGGACCAGTTGAAGTTTATGGATGGTGGAGAGATAGAGCTGGGTGTCATCCGCATAGCAATGAAACTGTATATTGTGTTTTCAAAAAATATGGCCAGGGGGAGGAGATAGATAATGATGAGGAGGGGACCGAGGACAGAGCCCTGGGGAACACCGGAGGAGAGGGGAGATGGGACATGAAGGATTTTAACTGAATGAACTGAGTGCAGCCAGTGAGATATGATGTAAACCAGTTGAGCAGTGTGTTGGATATTCCAATGGATGCCAGTCTGTCAAGGAGGATGGAGTGGGAGATGGTGTCGAGGGCTGCACTCAAGTCGAGGAGGATGAGGATGGATAAAACTCCGGAGTCAGCTGCAATCAGGAGGTCATTGGTGATTCTGATAAAGGCTGTTTCTGTGCTGTGGTGAGAATGAAAGCCAGACTGGAACTGTTTGTACAGGTTATTGCTGGAGAGGTGAGAATTAACTTGAGATGCAACGTTCTTTTCCAGAATTTTTGAGAGAAAAGGCAGATAGGAAACAGGAGGCTTAGGTTACTGAAGTTGTTGGGATCTGAACCAGGTTTCTTGAGAATTGGAATTACAGCAGCAGATTCAAGGGAGAATGGAACACAACCAGAGGTGAGGGAGGAATGGAAGATGGCGGTTATCACAGATGAGAGGGAGAGGAGGCATTCTTTGACTAAAGGGGATGGCAGGGGGTCAAGCTGGTAAGTGGATGGTTTGGATTTCCGGATGAGTTCTGATGTCAGCATCAGAAGGAAGGTGCAAACTTGTAAATGGTTGGGTGAGGGGGGGGGGGCAGGAGAACAGGAGATGAACTGCAGGAGGTGTGAGGGGTCAGCTGCTGGTGGATCCGGTCTATTTTTGTACTGAAAAATGCCATCAGTGAGTTACAGTAATAAGTTGAGTAAAAATGTGGAGGAAGAGAGTCTGGTGGGCGGAGGGTGTTGGTGACCAGTGAGAACAGTGCCCGATTGTTCCCATCGCCAGCACTGATTAATTCAGCATAGTATTGTGATTTTGCTGTGGAGAGAGAGTCCTTGTAAAACAGAATATGGCTGTGGTACATTTGCTTGTGAATAGTGAGACCAGTTTTCCTGTAGAGCCGTTCCAGTTGGCGTCCTGTGGCTTTGAGTCGGCATAGATGGGGTGAAAACCACGGGGAAGAGTGGATGAAGGATACAGTCCGGGTTTTTAATGCAGCAAGTGAGTCCAGCGGGGTGTGAAGACCATTACTATAATGAGAGACCAGTTCATCAGTAGAGGCAGAGGAGTTGATGTTGGGGAGAGTTTCCAAACCTGATGTGAGGGCTGTTAGATTAATGTTTTTGATATTGCGATATGAGATGACCCATAGTGGTTTAGTTTTGGACAGTGTTAGGTTCGTGGTGAGAGAAATTAACATATGGTCAGAAATGGGGAGATCATTTGCAGAGCAGTTAAAAGAAGTGAAACTGGAGCAGCAAACCAAGTCCAAGATATGTCCTTTTGAGTGTGTTGGGAAATGGAAATTGGTTGACAGGTTTAAACAAATCCATGTGGAGTGGACTCGTTCAGTTGGGAAAGTCATTGGGTTGCTGTCATGTCTCTGTTAGAGAAAGAAAGTCAAACTTGGGGTCCAGGAGGAGGTCCCGAAGGAGCCGTCCTTTGCCTGTGAGAGAACGGATGTTGAATAGTCCAAAGTTGACATCGCTGTGGTCGGTGGCAGTGCTAACATTAACCGACCTGGCCAAGTTGGCTAATACACTGCAGTCCACAGTCCGACCAGAGTTCCTCGGTGGACGACGGGTTGTGGACCAGATGGAATTTATGGCAGTGGTGTCACTGATGTGGAAGCTCTGACAGGAACCGCGGTGGATGTATTTCTGACGGGAAGAGGTGCAGTATCTGCAGCAGGTCAGGCAGGTGGAACCGTAGCAGGAGGAGCTCAGCAGCCGTATATTGGAGTAAGGCTGCAGATGGATTTGATATAATGGACAGGACAGTCCAGACGAGCACGAAACTCACAGCCAGTCGATTAATCCACATGATGAACGGATAAATGTAGTACCAGCAAGTAGCAGCAATCAGGCGAGTGGAAGTCCGCCGACACTCCACAGGTAAATAGTTAACACACTCACTACTGAAATGTCCGATCATTTTGATAGTGTGACGAGGTCACAATAACAACTTTGCCATGCTAATCTTGAGAATAGAGTCTATTTCAAAGTCCAGACCTCAGTTTAAAAACACATAAAAAGCCGGAGAGCAGCGGCAGCTACACACGCCAGTGTTCAGGCTTCCCCCCTTCTTTACAAAGGCAAGAGGATCTCGGTATTCCCTGATTATACGTTCTCTGTTGCCAAGAGACGAGCTGCGTTTGGCGCATTCTCCGCTCCTATCCAGATGTGAAGTTTGGCCTCCTCTAACCGGCGACACTCAAACTCACCATGCCAGATGTAGACTCACAAGTCAGTCTTTAGACTCTTTGCTTAACTAAATGCTTGCTGATACTCCCTTTTGTCACGTATATTGTTTTCCTGGAGGGTGACACACTACAGGTGAACCGGATAAAATGGCAGTTTATACAACATTGTATTACTAAAAACACGGGGGAAATTGATAAATGACCGTTGACAGTATTTTCAGATTTATGGAGCGATAAAAAGAAATATTCAAAATTCTCTCTGTAAATACCTTTGGCTCTAATATGTCAACACAATGAAACAAGAGTTTTGAACCAGGCTTTATCCAATGTTCAGATTTCTGTTCTGGAAATGTATGCTAATTAGTGTATATTTCAGTAGACAATGCCTCACTTCATTTGCATACAATATATACACACAGAATTTCAGAAAATTTGTAATATTTTTTTGTCTTAAAGTAATCAACATGTTCACTAACTGTCCACCCGGGTGTGCTACTAAATTTTTCTTTGTGCTACTAAAATTTTTAACTTGCTAGCACCAGTGCGACCACTTAAAAAAGTAAGCATACAGCCCTGCAAAGATAAGAAAGAGCTCTGTGAGGACCAGCTGGGTGTAACACCACTTGAAACACACACAAGAGGACAGGACATATATGCAGCAATAAAAGAGATGCTGAGAAAGAGGGGCATAGATCTGAAGCAGATTGTCTCTGTCACCACAGATGGTGCCCCTGCCACGTATTATACTCAAGGACATTGTTAAATGGCTATCCCACTTCTTCCTCGACTGATAAGGGATAGAGACACTCCACCAACCAAGGACTTTATCAAATAGCAGTATTGTTACTACTAGCCGGCGATATCAAGCTGAACTCGGGCCCGCTGTCCTGGCTACCTGCAAGTCAAGATGCTAATGTTAGCCGCCCAGCACAACAAAGAATGCTAGCATCACACGCCAGTGGCGCTAACAGTGAGCCGACAAATTTAGCCTTCCAGCTAACTCACTCATGGCTACCGGCACTAATGCAGCTAATGCAGCCGGAGGCGAAAAGATTGGTGGACTTACTTCATCTGCCACCCCCGGTGTTCCGATGGGGGCTCCGATGGGTGTCCCTCCACTGCAGCGGGAAACCATTCTGTTGGATGTTGCTCCCTTGCGCCCGGAGCAGCGACACACCAGCCGTCAGCGGGGCCGTCCCTACGGCTCCTCACAGCCCAGCAGCTGTTGGTCGGACACCGCCCAGCTCTACGGCTTCAACATCCCCGGTCCCCGGCGCCCGGAGCAGCGACATACCGGCCGACAGCGGGGCCGTGCCTACGGCTCCTCACAGCCCAGCAGCTGTTGGTCGGACACTGCCCAGCTCTACAGCTTCAACATCCCCGGTCTCTGGCGCCCGGAGCAGCGACACACCGGCCGTCAGTGGGGCTGTGCCAAAGGCTCCCCGCAGTTCAGCAGCTGACAGTCGGACACCACCGTCACGCAACTCCTCGGCCTCAACATCTCCGGTCCCCGGCGCCCGGAGTAGCGACATACCGCCTGTCAATGGGGCCATGCCTACAGCTCCCCGAAGTCCAGCAGCTGGCGATCGGTCACCACGCAGCTCCTCGGCCTCAACATCTGTTGTTCTCAAATAAGCCGGAAAGAATCAATAAGATTCACAACCTTTTCACAGGACTATCAGATCATAATGTGATTTTCTTTTCCCGGAAACTCAATAAAAATCATCTCCTAACTTCACACACACGTCTGCCGCAGAAATCACCAAATCATAATTTCACCCCTAAGAACCGACAGCAAAGTGTCGACAAAGCTCTCAAGGAATTAGAATGGGATCATTTAATTTCCTGCGACAACATAAACCTGAGTGCTAACTCCTTCTCTCAAAAAATTAAGGAGGTTTTGTTGTTTCTCCAAGAGAGGGAGCTCTAGGACCAGGCAATCCAGCTCCCTTCCCTGGGTTATTGATGAGTGTCTTGCACTGTTAAAAATTAGAGATCAGGGCCCGTATTTATCAAGCTTCTTAGAATTACTCCTAAGAGCACTGCTAAGAGTTGACTTATGACTAAAAAAATTCTTCGCTGAAAGCTGCACTTAAAAGTTAGTTATCAAGCGTCCTACTCATACTTTTAGTGAAGTGTAGGACTGAATCTTAAGTGTCGGTCTCAGAGCTGAATCACAACAGTACTATGTGCCATAAATGGAATTTTAGGTGACGTCACTTCCAAGTCCATAGAAATGACGAATCACTGAAGGGAATCCCTTATCTAAGAATATATAAATATCTTAGAAATATCTCAGTGAATAGTTAAATGGACAATGGGAGTGTATATTTTGACAATAATCTACAAAATAATACAAAACATATACATTGGCATTGAATCAAAAATAAATGTTTCCTTATCTTTCCAATTCATTAATTAGGCAACTAACTTGAAACTGGTGTGTGGTTAATTGAGTGGCTCTATATACTGCAGCCACAGTCCACCAAGCTGAAACCAACATGGAATCAAAAAGAAAACCAAACTGGAGAGAAGAAGAGATACTATCAGATGGATGGATGTTGCTAGGGACGCTCGCATCTCCATCTCCTCCCTCATCGTCGTCATCATTGTCTGCTGGTAGGACTGGGACATTGCGCGCCTAACAAATGTTGTGCAGTATGGCACATGCCATAATGATACGGCACACTCTGTCTGGAGTGTGCCGTATTTCTGAATGCAGAACGTGGAATCTGTGCTTCCACTGGCCAATTCCACTCTCTACCACACATCTTGTGCTTTTGTGTGCCCTGTGACAAGAATAAAACCCTCCTATTAAACCATATTCTATAAACTTAATTAAATATATTAAATTTAAAACAATTAGGCATTTCGTTGGGCTAACCTGTTATAGTTCATTTGGCCTTGTGTCTGTGGCATCTGATAAGGGGTAAGAAGCCAGTGACGTAAGGGATATCCCTTATCCCCAATTAGGTGACACCCAGGTGGCACAATGTGCCTCTCAAACAGCTGCTTCAGGCCACTTTCATTTAGGATCCTTGCGTCATGGGTGGACCCAGGCCACTTGGGTACCACATCCAAGATGTTGTAGTCTGCATCAAACACTACTTGCGTGTTGATACTGTGGTACCTCTTCCTTTTTACATAAACACTCTCGTCCACGCTTGGAGCGATGATCCTAATATGTGTGCCATCGATTGCACCGACCACTCCAGGGAAGCCAGCTATTTGCATGAATGCAGTTTGCTTCTGTTGAATTACCCGGGGTGTAGTTGGGAAGTCAGTGAAATACATGACGAGGTGAGGAGCAGTAAGGGCCATTATTGTTTCCATAACAATTTTGCTAACTGACGGTTGTGATGGCCCCAAATAATCAGCGTTACACTGTTGCATTTTTCCAGTGGCAAGATATCAAAGCATTGTGATGACCTTTAATTCTGCCGTGAAAGCTCTGCTGCGTGATGTTACTGATGAGATGACGTCCCTTATTAAATCTGTGACAATAATAATACCCGCTTTGTCCAAACGATACCGTTTGATCAGCTGCTCGTCAACAAACAAAGCCAGGACATCCTTCCGCTCCCGGAACGTTCGCGCACGTCTCTCTCGCCTCAGTGCCATCCTCTTCTGGCAACTCCTAACCACTTAGGACACCTCTGGAGGTCTCTTAAATATCTGGGGGAGTAGGAGTGATTCTTAGACTTGAGAAGGTTGATAAATAGCTTTTATTCTTAAGTTTGAGAGTAGGACTAAATTTCACAAATTCTCAGCACTTAAGACTAAAATGGCACTCTAAACGCTTGATAAATACGGCCCCAGCTGCTCAAGACTTCACTGAAAACTGGTCTAATCATTGACCGTCATAAATTTACATCAGCACGCAATAAAGTAACATTAGCATTACAAAAAGCTAAAGCAAACTTCTTTTTTTAAAGATATTTTTTGGGCATTTTTAGCCTTTATTTGATAGGACAGACAAGCATGAAAGGGGGAGAGAGAGAGAGAGGGAGTGGCATGCAGCAAAGGGCCACAGGCTGGATTCGAACCTGGGCCGCTGCGGCAACAGCCTTGTACATGGGGCACCTGATCTACCACTAAGCCACCAATGCCCCAAGCAAACTTCTTTTTAAACATAATTGAGAGTGCAAAAGGAAACTGAAAAAAAGTGTGGAAAGAGATTGATAACCTAACTGGCTGACAGACCAAACAGAGCAGTAAAGGACTGGAACTAAACATCAAGAATCAATTAGTGAAAAATCCTGTCACCTTGGCTGCAGAATTAAATTCTTTTTTATGAATTCTGTTCAAGAAATATCAAGCCTGTTCACTGCACCTGACTGTGTTTATCATCCTGTCAATTGCGAGCAGCCTGTTTTCAACATAACCGAAATCTGTGAAAGAGAGGTAATGAAAATTATTTGCTCTCTTAACAAATCTATTGCCAAGGATGACTATGGATTTGACACTAACTTCTTAAAACTTCATACGGAGTCTCTGGTTTGTCCCATCATGCAGCTGATAAATCTGTCTATCAGGCATTCTGTAGTCCCGATTAACTGGAAGGTGAGCATGGTAAATCCAATCTTCAAATCTCCAAAATAATGGAAAAATGGGTGGCTAAACAGTTAGTAGAACATCTCAATGACGGTTATACAGCATTACATCCGATGCAGTTTGGCTTCCGGGCTCACCATTCCACAGAGTCGGCCATAAGTATGTTTATTGAGAAAATCAAGTGTCTCCTGGATAGGAACAGCTGTGTGGGAGCTGTTTTCTTGGATCTCAAAAGGGCCTTTGACACCGTTGACCACCGAGTACTGTTAGCTAAGTTGTCGAAATGTAATTTTTCTGCACAGGCCCTCACTTGGTTTAGATCTTATCTTGCTGATAGAAAGCAGTGTGTGGTGGTTGGTGGTGTCAAATCCCCTTACCTGGACTGTCCAGGAGGGGTCCCTCAGGGATCCATTCTTGGACCTATTTTGTTTTCTTTGTACATAAATGATTTCTTTGATGTTTGTAAGGGTGTCAGTGCACAGTTGTATGCGGATGGCGCGGTCATTTTCACCCCTGCGAAAAACATGACAGAGGCTGCCCAAATACTCACAACAGTGAGTATTCATGTCTTTCGCTAAACATCAAAAAAAGTGTCTGTATGTTTTTTGCTAAAAAGCCGACAAAGGCTTATCATTCTGGTGTGTTTCTGGGAGGGGAGGAGCTCGCTTTGGTGAACGAGTTCAGCTACTTGGGGGTCATCCTGGACTCGACACTCTCATTCAGGAAGCACATCAAAAAAGTGTCTAACTCTGTCAAATACAACCTGGCTAATTTCAGACAAATCAGGAACTCTCTAACTACCAGTGCAGCTCTGATGTTTTTACATTGTATGATTCACTCTCATATAGACTACTGCTTAACAAGCTGGTCTCTGGCATGTACAACAGCACTTAAACCAATAGAATCTCTCTACAAGAAAGCCCTAAAGACTCTGGATAAAAAACCCTCCTCCTTCTATATCTGCAAGACCCTCAAAAAAATCACAATTTTTTTAAGTTTCCATACTTTTAAAACCTTTAGATTTGCCTGCTTTGTGTATTAAAGTCTCCATGGTCTTGCTCCACCGCCACTGAGCGAATTCATTAGGAGAAGGACTGTGGGAGGTATGAGCACCAGGACTTGTGTTAGAGGAGACTGTGAGATTCCCCACAGGCGCACTATGTTTGGGAGGAATGTGTTGTCTGTTATCCAAATAAACTACAGACTGTGTCTGAGAGTGTGTTCCCTGGTCTAACCAAAGTAGCACTGCACACCTTGACTATGTTTGGATTGACTTACAGCTGTGAGTCAGCTTTTTCCACTATGAACATTATCAAAAACAAGCACTGTTCTAGGCTCACCAATGAACACCTAGATATCTGCATGAGAATGGCACTGACTCCATTCCAACCAAGATTTAAATTACTGGCAGGGCAGTCACATGCCCATTTCTCTCATTAAGTTAAAAAAGAATAATTAAAAGAGAAAAGGTGGTGTTGAAAGCTCTGTCTGCACTTTTTTCCAAAAAGAGCCACTTTTTATTTTTTTATTGTTTTCTGAAGATGTTGACTTTTTTTTTTACTTGAAAAGTAGGCCTTCAGTTTTTTTTTTAGGCTGGGACCTCTTTAATTCAAGAGAAAAAAGGGTTATTCGTTCTGAGGTTTCTGTTTTCTTTGATCTGAAATAAAGGCCTTACATTTATTTGCCTGGGACTACTTTCATTTATGGTAAAAGAGCTAGCTGTGCACTCAGTTAAACATTTCCTGCATTGAAAATTGGCAATAAATATTGTTGAAACCATATGAAAATGTGGACATAGGGGAAGGCTATAAGATATATATATATATATATATATATATAGATATAGATATATATATATACCCCTGTTCTATAACCTAGATAAGTTTGGCTTTGGTAAGAACTTTATCTCATGGGTGAAGCTATTGTATTCATCCCCCCTAGCCTTAGTGAGGACTAATAACATCCAGTCAGTATACTTTCCCTTACACCATTCCACCCGGCAGGGCTGTTCCTTAAGCCCTCTTTTATTTGCCTTAGCTGTTGAACCCCTTTTTATTGCGCTTCATTGTGACCCTCATATTACAGGTGTTTTCAGGAATGGACTGGAACAAAGAGTCTCCCTATATGCAGATGATCTTCTTCTTTATATTTCCAACTTCTCAGTGTCTATCCCTGTGGCTCTCACTATTCTTAACTCATTTGGTGCCATATCCAGTTATAAATTGAACTTAAATAAAAGCGTCCAAGTAACTGGCAAATTTAGAGACCTTTATGAACCTAATTTTGCTTCCCCTTTTGATTCATGTACAAGAGGATTTTGACAGATGGCCAGTGCTGAATTTGTCTGTAGCTGCTCGAAGTAATTCCATCAAGATGAACACTCTCCCCAAATTCCTGTATTTTTTTCAGTGTGTACCTATTTTCCTCACCCAAATTTTTTTCAGAAAAATTGACTCCATAAGTTTAGAATTTCTTTGGAACAAAGGATAAGTTAACAGTTTTTACAGAGGCCAAAGGTGCTGGGAGGGATGGCTTTACCAAATTTCTGATTTTATTATTGGGCAGCCAATCTTAGAAAAATACAATTCTGGTTGCAGTGTAACTCATATCCTTCTCCCCCTATCTGGCTGAAAATGGAGGATGCCTCCTGTGGGCCGGTGTCACTTTCACCATTGGCTCATTCTCCTATTAAGAGTTCCTGTTCTGACTACACAAACAATATAACTGTCAAAACATCCTTGAGAATGTGGCATCAGTTCAGACGTTGTTTTGGTCTTCAATCATACCCTACATTATCCCCAATAACAGCAAATCATGCCTTTCCTCCATCTTTGATAGATGGTGCATTTACAATTTGGTCCACCCTAGGCATTAAATCAATTAGAAAAAAGAAAAGAAGCCAGCACTCACAAATGTCCTTTTGGTAAATTTAATAAACCAACTTGGGTGGCGTTACCAGAAACACAGACGTTTCGACAGAAAGTCTTCTTCAGTGTGTGTGACAGTGTGTACACTGTGGTAACGCCACCCAAGTTGGTTTATTAAATTTACCAAAAGGACATTTGTGAGTGCTGGCTTCTTTTCTTTTCTTTTTTCTGCTGCTTTTGGCCGTGCACCTGTTGAGTGGATTTATTTTTGAGAGTGCTTGCTTCTTTCCTATGTGATTAAATCAATTAGAGACATATATTTTAATAATACCTTTGCTTATTTTCAACAGATATCTGGAAAATTTGCCCTACCTAAACAACACTTCTTTAGATATCTTCAGATTCGTAGTTTTGTTAGTAGTAAATTCCCTTAATTCCCTAATTTGCCAGTTGATTCACGTTTGGACACATTCCTCAAGCCAGTATCCACCCTGAAAGGAATGTTGTCATATGCTCAAATTCATTTCCTCCAGCTAGTCTCTTTAAACTCTATTAAAACACTTTGGGAAGTGGAACTAGGCGAGGAGATTTCTGAGGAACTTTGGGAGGGTGTCCTTGATAAAATGTACAAATCATCTATATGTGCAAAACATGGACTGATCCAGTGCAAAATAATACTGAGCTCATTTCACAAAGGTTAGGCTCTCTAATATCTATAAAGATGTGAACCCAACTTGTGACAGCTGTAGTCAAGCACCAGCGAGCCATGTACACATGTTCTGGTCTTGTCCTGCATTACAGACATACTGGGGGGAAATCTTAAGATCACTGACAAGGGTTACTGGAAAATCTGTTGAACCTAATGCTATGATTGCATTGCTTGGTGTAACTCCACCCACAGAACCACTCTCTTCCCATGAGAAACCTTCATAACCCTAAATTGTAATGTGACAGGCAGTTGTCCGACCAACAACCATTATTTTGTGTTTAAGTATTTAGTGTGATTTTTGTCATCATGCACATATTTTCATGTATTTTTATATTTTAATTTTACTACTATGTTGTTTTGTTCTTTGTCTTGTTCTAGGTACTGATTTACTTTGTAGTATTTGTCTTGGTTTTGTATTGTTCTTATTTTACTTACCACTTACATTTTCATTGTGTCATTATTGGATTGACCAAATAATATTGTGCTTTCTATTTGCTGTAATTGGAAAATCTCAATAAAAAGATTTGAAGGAAAAAAAAAGATAACTGTTATTCATTTCCATATAATTTGATGTCAAAGCCACAGGGAGCAAATGGAGAGGGTCTAAAGAGCCACATTGGCTGTGAAGCCACAGGTTACCTACCCCTGTACTGGGTAGATGATTTTGGTGCTCTCTATAATCAGTTTAAGATGTGACATTTGTATGATTTGTACATAGACGTATACATAGTCATGAAGATACATAGAGCCTACAATCTGTAGTTTTGTGAATGAAGTTGTCAGATTTGGGATTAATTTAATGTTCAGGTACATTTTTCAACACATTTGAATATAACCATAATTATAACCATATAACATAAAACACCAGTTTAACAATTATTTGTCAAAAAAACACAAGTTTTATTTGGGGCCCAATCAAATGAGCACCTCTGGGTCATAGGGACTCACTACACTGAAAATCTAACACCATCACTGTGTTTTATTTAGCTACAGTACTGGAGAAGATATACAGTCAGGTCCACTTCAGCAGGATGAAAGCTGAAGTGTTTGGGGCACCATTATCTGCTCAGATTCAACTAAATGCTTCAAAACTCATTGGACGATGCTTCACAGTGCAGATGGACATTGACCTGAAGCATATTGCAAAAGCAACCAAAGACATTTTTAAGGCAAAGAAGTGGAATGTTCTGCAATGGTCAAGTCATATCATCTGACCTGAATCCAACTGTGCATGCGTTTCTCTTCCTGAAGTCAAAACTGGGCAAAACACCCAAAACACAAGCAGGAAGTGCAGACAGCTGCAGTAAAGGGCTGGCAGAGCATCATCAGGGAAGAAACCCAGCATCTGGTGATGTCTATGTGTCCAACACTTCAGGCAGTCATTGACTGTAAAGGATTTGCAACCAAGTATTAAAACTGACTGTTTAATTGATGATTATGTTAGTTTGTCCAAATACTTATGAGCCCTTAAAGTTGGGGGACTGTGTGAAGAAATGGTTGTAATTCCTACATGGTTCATGCTACATTTTTGAAAAAAGCCTTAAATGAAAGCTGAGAGTCTGCACTTTAAGCAGGTATTGATTGTTTCATTTAAAACCCATTGTGGTGGTGTACAGAGCCAAAATGATGACAACTGTATCATTGTCCAAATAATTATGGACCTGACTGTATGTTACCACTGTCTGTTCAAGTTTGGAACAGGAATATCAGCCTACTGAAAATGCTGTTGAAAACATTTCTGAAATGTATTTTTTTCAGTTGAGATAACAATTTGTTTAATGTTAGCTCTTAATCCATTGTTTCAGCCCACCATGAAGCACTCATCCTGACACAGCATATATTACATATTACACTTTTCTATGCTGTAGCTGGCATGTTTGTCATTGTCTATTCATCAAATCCATAAATCCACCAAGTGAAAGTTAAGTATCAAAAACAAATCCATGTCAAAGGATGTCACTGCGCAAAAAGGCCGACAACAACAGTGAAAATTAGTCCTTGAAATGGATTTTGTCATGGGCTAGCACAGACAAAACAAATTGGACATCTGGTGGGTTATATTTCTCTACTCTTATGATATTATGTTATCACTAGTTGGAACTGTGGCATTATGTGTAAAACAGTGCTCTAAAACAACATATGTAATCCATTTTGTGCAAAATGACATAAAGATGAGGTAGATGGTGAGACTCAGAGAGGTGAAGGCCATGCCTGCAGACTTTTCACACCACCCTAGCACATTTGGTGCCCTAGGCAAAGTGCCCCCCAGTACTTTCTCCCAATACTTATTTTTACTGAACAGAGGTTGAACACTTCACAATGTAAATCAATGCAACCTCCATGAGCTGTTGGTTGCAGCCACCGGCTGCTTAGAGGTAATCATGACTTGCTCTCCTGCTGATTTCAACAGGTGATTTGCTGGCTGTCGTTTTTTTTTTCATTTTCTTTCTCTCCACATCCACTCCTCTTAGTGGTGTAGTGTTAGTTGAGAGGGCACCAGAAAGCTTTCACATTTTGGCATGATAACAATACAGCGTGTTTCGGGTTTACGTGACGTCTGAGAACTCGCCTGTCTCCCTCAGAGAGCAAGTAAAGTGTAACGAGCTGGGAAGGGAGGCCAGGGGGACCAGGGGGGCCAGGGGTGGCATGTTATAGCGGTTATGTTGTTGTGGCGTTATGTCATATTTAAAAATAACGGTGGTAATAGTATTAGTAAAAGATAAACATTTAGATTTTTTTTCTTCCCCCATTTGTGGCACCCCCTATGGATGATGGCACCCTTAGCATTGGCCGATGGCACTGTTTGAGTGGGACCATTTATAACAAGGTCGATTTTTGGGGCATAATAAAATTTTAAGGTTCAAATAGAGGTTGAGTTGCACAAACTCAATACTGTTACTTTATTTTGAGACCCATTACTATGTAGTGTGAAATGTTTATGCTCACAGCACCTGATTCAACACTGTAAGGTCTGCTGGCAGATTCAGAGGGGACAGAAATCACAGCTTGTCACCACATGAAGTTTCAGAGGCTGCTGGCATCCTGCAGTGCTGAGTGGATGCTGGCACAGCCGCACAAGTGCTGACAGGGCAGAGAAAAGTGAGAGCGTGGGCTCCACAGCTCCAGGTGTACTGAGGAGTGTATGATGAGAACTAAACATACAAACAGGTAGTTCATATTCTCAGCAGTTAGGTAGCAGTTTGTAGCAGGTGTCCCAGGGAACTCAAGAGTCTGCATCTTTTCAGTACAGATAAGCACTGCAGCTCATCCCCCTTTTTAGCTGAAGTATGTTACCTGAATAAAGACATGCTTGTTCTACAATGGTGAAAAGATTCACAAATTATTCCTTATGCTTCTGATAAGTTAATGTTATTATTACTCAAGAGGACATCAGGGCAAAGACTGACTTAGTTCAAATGCCTCTCGTTCCACAGCAATGTGGTACAGTGGTGTGTGCTGGCATGCAGAGCAGTAGCAGTAGCATGTGCACAGAATAATACTGAAAAAAGGGGAGCTAATATAAAATAAAAATAATGAGCTGTTGGGGTCGTTCCTCTAGCTTCAAATAAGGACACATACCTCCTACCACAGTCACTTGTCATTTGTATTTCTAAAAGTTCTAAGGGCTAGTTTAAGGCCTGCTTATTATTTTGGGCTGATGCTTTGAATACATAACTGCACCCTAATTAGAAAACAATAAAAAAAATCACAGTTGAAAATTGAATCAACATGGGTTAGTAACGTATATTACAGTCCAGAACAACTGCAGAGCAGCGGTTCCACACTGCACTCTCATAAATTACATGTAAAATCTCACTATTTACCTGTTCCACCATGTGTACACAGGCTGCATAGTAACAGCAGCATGTTAGCAATGCAGCAGCAGCCTCAGTCTGACAGAAATGTCTGCACAGGATACATTCAGGCATAGTATTACTTGTTGGTCACCTGCTTTTGAGAAGGGTCAGAGCCCAACACACAATCACTGCCCTTTGCTCGTAAAACAAAATACACTGCTCAAAACAGTTAAGGGAACACTTTATCATCAAAGTATAACACCAAGTCAGATAAACTTCAGAAATATCAATCTGTCCATTTAGTAAGCACAAGTGAATCAATTTCACCTGCTTTGGTGCAAATGAAAGTGACAACAGGTGCAATGGAGAAGCAAAAGCAAGACAATCCCAAAAAAGGGAACGGTTTTGCATGTGGTGGCCATGGACAGTTGCTCTCTCCTTATTCTTTCTGACTGATTCTTCTCTAGTTTTGTGTTCTGCTAGTTTCCTTGTCACTACTGGTAGCACGAGGCAGTACCTGCAGCCCAATCAGGCTGCACAGGTAGTCCAGCTCCTCCAGGATGGTACATCCATACGTGTGGTCACAAGACGGTTTGCTGCGTCCCCCAGCGCAGTCTCAAGAGCATGGATGAGATACCAGGAGACCAGCTGTTACACAAGGAGAGCTGGACAGGGCTGTAGAAGGGTCAACCCAGTAGCAGGACCAGTATCTGCTCCTTTGTGCGAGGAGGAACAGGAGGAGCACTGCCAGAGCTCTAAAAAAACGACCTCCAGCAAGCTACTGGTGTGCATGTTTCTGACCAAATTGTCAGAAACAAACTCCATGAGGATGGCATTAGGGCCCATAGTTTCCTTATCATTGTAACTTCCTTATCATACCAAAATGTTAACAGCCAAAATCTTATATTAAAATGAAACTTTCACATTAAAGGGGTAAGGGATTGGCACAGCAACAGAAAAATTTATTTTAAATTAACAAAATATGTAAACACATTACAGGAGCAAAGCTTATTTGTCTGGTGCATTTTAACAGTCAGCAAAATATGTAAACAATTTATATATTAATTATTTATTTATTAGCACGAGAGGAAAATATATATAAAACAAAACAATGCAAGAGTAGAACAAAAGACATACAATATATACAATAGATACCACAAATGTGCAGGAGAAACCAAAAAAACCCTAAGGGCAATGGTCATCATTACACAGAATAATTCACACATTAGAAGTGTGCATGTGAGTCAGAGGATTACCTGTATAAGAAAAGGAGTGCATGCTCTCGGACAAAGGTTAACACCGCAGCGTTTTATGTTGTTTCCTTGAGCTTATGTCGAGAAAGCATAACTGGCCGTCTATATTGATTCTAGCTCGCCATACAATAACTATAATTACGGTGATTCAATCATAGTTGATCTCAATTAGCGTTACGTCGGTTTATATTCTGTCGGCTCCGCTCAGTGTTTTCAGCTCCGTTTTGTTTTGAAACACTTAGCAACATAGCTGCTAATACGGCTATTAGCTTCTCGGCTAGTATTAACGAAAACGGAAAACCTAGTCGCCGTTTAGGAGGACAGATACGGCTCAAATGTCCCATATACGTCGAGAGTTACACATCATGACAATCTCAGTAAAACCGAAGTCCCTCACACAATAACTGACGTTTGCATGCTATAACTTGCATTGGCTGTAAAGCTGTGGATGACGATCACGGAGATGAGCCAGCAGATTTGTAGTGTTGCTACCCTTTGCAGCAACTTTCTTTCTGCATGTTCTGCACACAGGATAGTTGTCCTCCACCAGCTGTCCCTCGGCATTCTTCAGAAACCCAAAGTACGCCCAGACCTCAGACTTTGTGCTTTTAGTTGGGGAGGGAAATGTCCTGAGTGTCGCTATCACCACCTTCCGCCATGTTTTCATTCTTTGTGTTTACACATGGTACGCATTCACGCAACACCTGCATCGCGAGACTTGAATGGGGTTGTTATTACATTATTACATATCCTGATAATCCACCGCGATAATGCAATTAATTTAAACATAAACGGTCATTCTTACCATGTAAAAATTAACCAAGATTTACCATAATATCGGTAATCGTTACATCCCTAGTTCACACGAGCACATGTGACAGGCGTGAAAGATGAGATGCCTTATTGAACTATGCTGCCTGTAACATCATACAGCACGATCAGTTTGGTGATGGGTCAGTGATGGCCTGGGGAGGTATATCCTTTGAGGGTCCCACAGACCTCCATGTCATAGCCAACGGTACCCTGACTGCTGTTAGGTACCAGGAAGAAATTCTCAGAGTGATGTTCAGACATACACTGGTGCAGCTTTCCCAGATGTTGTCACACTACTAAATCATATTATGGATTGCCCTGATAAAATTCACAGAGGTTGGATCAGCCTGTGATTTTAATTCTTCAGTTTGATTGTCGGTGTGATTTTTAATCTAGCCCTAAAGGGGTTGATGGTTTTCGTTTCCATTGACCGTTGTAACGTTATTTTGTTCTCAACAAATTATAAAATGTATATCAGAAAGGATTTTACACTTGAATAATTCGTTCATCAAGATCTGATATGTGATTTAAGTGTTCCCTTAATTTTTTCAGCAGTTTATGATAAACTTGAGGATTCAAATATGCCTGAGGACGCTGTAGCAAAATCAGTGCAAGTAGTTATGCAGAACAGATTACAACAGAAGTAAATCTAGCATGTGGCTAAAATGGACAATCAGAATACGCTGAAAAGTCTCCTGTGTGGACAACACTTAATACTCACTTTTAAGTGCCTTTTCACAATCATCATCTGACTGTAAAAACATCAGATTTCCATTGAGGCAAAAAGTGTCTCCCTGACCTTATCTATAGTCACTGTGATTGTAAAACTTTGCACTCTGCCATGTTTTTTTCAAGTGTTTCTCTGTGTACAATGATGCAGAAAATAAAACAAATGAAAACCCACATTACAAAATGAGTTTTCTCCACAGCTGATTATTGGGATCATCAAGTTTTATGGAGCAGCCCTGATGTGACTGAACTATGTGGTGAGATTTGTGACAGTTACAGTAATCTTAATGAAGTCTACATTTAGTAACTTTATTATACTTGTGATGTATCATGGTAACAGATTAAATAATTTGTAACTATTCAGTGGGGACTTCGCTCATACGATTTAAAAACTAGAATTACCTCCTCACAATTGCATGCTTTCGCAAACCCGTCAAGGTGCAAAACATGGATGCTTCACACAATCTCCACAATGCAAGGTAGAGTGACCTTGACTTTTGACAACCAAAATCTAATCAGGTTATCTTTGAGTGAAAGTGGACATTTGAGCCAAATTTGAAAAAAATCCCTCAAGGTGTTCTTGAGATATCACATTCATGAGAATGACACAAACGAACTCTCACTCACAGACGAAAATGATTTTGACCTCTGACCACCAAAATGTAATCAATTCATTGCAGAGTACAAATGGACATTTGTACCAAATTTGAAGATATTTCCCTCTAGATGTTCTTGAGATAATGCATTCACAAGAATTTTCAAGGGGGTCTTGGCCCCGACAGCAGCATTAGGAATTTCACACGAACAAACAGACTAAAACACAGCAGCAAAAAATTAAAACAAACAGCATAGAAATTCACACAATGGACGAGGCCACACTGACCATGAGCTTTGACCTTTAAACACCAAATTCTGATCAATTCATCTTTGACTTTAAGTGGATGTTCGCTGCAAATTTGAAGAAAATCTATCAACATGTTCTTGAGATATCATGTTCACAAGAATGACAAGGATGCAAGGTCACACTGACTTCAACCTTTGACCTCAGACCACAAAATTCTAGTCAGCTCATTGTTGAGTCCTAGTGGACATTTGTGCCAAATTTTAAGAAAGTCCCTCACGGCACTTTTGAGATAACATGTTCATGAGAATGAGACGGACATACAGATGGATGGATAGATGTATGTATACAGACAGATACCTCTGGCCATGGCCATCACCGACACAAAGGCACAAAACTATTTAAGGTGCTGTCAGTCCTATCCAGAGGCTGTCCAGGTGATAGGAGAGAGGCAGAGTATTCATAACATAACCACATCATCATCATCAGTCTCGCCAACAACCTCTCAAGGCAGCATTATCAAAATGTTCCACAGAGCAGACAGCACACTGACTTGACACTGACACTTTTGCTCTTCTTTAAGGCTCATCAGTGGTAGGGCTTCAGTTTCAAATTTGTCTAAAAGAGATCGACAAAATCAGAAGTAATTATTCTCCTGGGATGATTACTCCATTACAATCTAAAGACGTGGTCCAGATATCTGTACAGAGAGCCACAATGACAGACTACAAGACTCAGTGAATACAGATCCCCATCAATGGGAACTATAATGTTTGTATTTTATAGCCCAGAGTGGTTAGCAGTTGTGCTACTCTGCTGTCAAGGTTATTCTAAAGGTCAAAAATGTTTTTACACTAAGCCGCTGTGAGGTTAAAGAAATTTTACCTAGCCCCTGCATAAACATATGTCATCAGACAACCACAGACCATATAGTACACATACCTATTTTCATTCTTTATCCATCTCCTCAATTAACGTTCAGTTTTCTGAAGCTGAAGTGATGGAATGATGTGCCAACCAGTTTCAAGATTCCAAATAGATTCTTAGATTTGGACTCAGAGTGAGGTTTGTTTCAAAGGTTACAACTGAAATGCATTTGTAAAAAGTAAAATCATACTTAAACATATCTGCATTTCTGGGTGCATGGTAGCTTGTGTCAGAGTGCTGAAAGTGAGCTTAAGGACTGAAAGCTGCTTTAAAATTAATCGGGCCCTGTGTGGGATTAAAGGCTGCTGTATGCTGATGTAGAGGCCAGAGAAAGCTGGATGTCTATCAGTCACCAGTGGATCAACACGGGGTCGCTCAGCTGGCACGAGCCCAGGAAACAACCCAGAAACTGGGAATTGGCCTAACCCACATGAAACCAGAGGTGGGGAATATTTCAAAGACACAAGTGAAGGAAAAAGCCCTAAAAGACAAAAAACAGCTGAGCCCTTACAGTCCATCTGTGTTGGGAGAGGGCAATATGGGGTCAGTTGCTCACTATTCCTGAGGGATAAAGACGTCAGAGACAGGAAGCATCAGTGACAGTAATGAAAGCAATCAATATCAAGACCCAACACAGCTCTGAGACATTGCGCACTTGTGTTCAAAAGTATCCAAATAAAATATAAATACACTGAAAGGTTAGAGGTAGTTCATTTTAGGGAAAAGTTTGCATTCTGAAATAGTAGTGTTGGCAAAATGTTTTTAAAATAATCACATTTACCATGGTAAACTACAAAGCACTTTCAGAAGCTTCACAATCCTTGAATGTTTTGGGGTTTTTTTCTTGATAAAAAATATTTCAAATTTTTATATCAGTGTCCAAATCTGCATTAAGTTATCATATCAATAGTCAACATACTGACTGGAATACCATAAAAACAACAGCAATGTTAGCAGCTGTGTAAGGCTGTCCCTAGTTTTGAGATAATTGGTAACATGCTAACATACCCACAATGTAATGTTCTCCATGTTCAGTAGGGGTGGAGGAAAAAATCTATACAGCATAGTATCATGATATTTTAATGGGGCGATATTGTATCGATACATGGATGCCAAGTTTTGATCTTTTATTATATACAGTATTCAGGGCTCCAGACTAACTTTTTTTTTTTAGTAGGAGCACTGTAGCCCCTAACTGAAAAATTTCAGGAGCACAAGCAGAAAACTTAGGGGCAAACCTTTAATCATCCTACAATGTAGTTATTTACATTTTTGGCCATTTGAACTGTATCAAAAACTATATGTAGTCTGCTGTATATTAACATCAGACTGTTTTAATTATTGAAGTATTTAGCATCACAACAACGTGTGGCCAGTAGGATGTGAGGATTCTTAAAATAACATCTATACAGATGTGAAGCCCTGACTATATCTGACTGATCTTTAATGAAAGTTGTTGTCTTTTTTTCTGAAAATATTAATCTTACAGTCAGACACTATTTATTTAGCCTACAGTGGTGGAAAAAAGTTTTCGGACACCCTTAAAATTTTACACAATCTCAAATATTATCATGAAATATTTGTGGAAAAATCTTTTTTGTGTTTCAAAAGGTGTGGCTGCATTAGACAGATACAAACAAATACAAATTATATTTTTTTGTTTATTGTTTACAAGAAAAACTAACAAAACTAAATTCTTGACAGTTTCAATATGTCAGTTCTCAACATTGTATCAAAGGTATCGGTATCAAAGTCAACAAATAACAGAGAATGTGTTCAAAACTGAACAAAAAATAAATAAACCATCACATCATCAAATTAATATTTAGTAGTCCTGCCATTGGCACGTAGTAGAGCTCTAATCCTGGCTGGCATGTTCCCCACGAGCCTTTCACACTGTTGAGGGGTAATCTTGTCCCATTCTTCTTGAATTACTGCTTTTAATTCTTCTAAATTCTTTGGTTTATGCTTTGAAACAGACATTTGATAATCCACCACAGATTTTCAATGGGGCTCATGTCCGGGGATTGAGCTGGCCACTCTAAGACCTGGATACTGTGCTCCTGCAGCCAAGTTCTACTGGCCTTGGATGTGTGGCAAGGGGCATTATCTTGTTGAAACATCCAGTTTTTACCTCGACGGAACAGTGCACGCGCAGAAGGGAGCATGTGGGTTTCGAGAATGGTACAGTACTTGGTAGAGTTCAATGTGCCATCACAGACAGTGAGATGACCAACACCAGCAGCACTCATGCATCCCCAAACCATGATACTGCCTCCACCATGCTTGACAGTAGGTACTGTACATGCTGGAGATAATGCTTCGCCTGGCCTTCTGCGTACCCTCACATTAGTAGGAGGAAGATAAAGCTGGAAACTGGACTCATCTGAACACAAAATCTTCTTCCAGTTCCTGGCTGTCCAGTTCTTTGTGTGCCTGGGCCCAATGATGCCGGGCTAACCTCTGTCTCTCATTGATCAGGGGCTTCTTGATAGCCTTGTAGGACCTTAAGCCATGATCTAAAAGTCGGCCACGTACAGTGCGGGTGGAACACTGGACACCAGTTTGGTTTGACCACTGCTGCTGAAGCTCCTCTGATGTCATTTGGCGGATTTGCATGCACATGCGGATCAGGATGCGGTCTTTTCTGGCTGCAGCAACCCTTGGACGCCCAGATCTTGGTTTGTCTTCCAAGCTGTTGGTTCGTCTGTATTTCTGCAGAGTGTATCCAACTGCTGAAGGACTGCATCTGCACTTCCTGGCTATCTGGCGGCAGCTGTACCCTTCCTGGCTGAGAATCTTTATCTTCAGGCGTGTTTCCTGCGTTAGGTTCCTTGTTTTAGCCATTTTTGTGTCTGAAGAACTTTCAAACGTGCTGGCTTTATGTAGACACGAAGCTTGGCAACAAAAATTGTGTCTTTTAATAAAAAGAACGACCTTCATCACTGGTACCAAAATGACCCAATACTCAAAATTTCTTATGTATTTTTATGGAACCAATCAATTTTAAGTTTTTAATGGCTTTTTTAGGATTTATTTAGTATTTTGGCTGTGACTGTACTAAAAGAAATTGCACTTGAAGACCTAAGAGTGATTCTTAATGCAATATTTCACAAATGCATGGGGTGTCCGAAAACTTTTTTCCACCACTGTATGTAGTTGAGGGGACAGGTCTGCTCTGCAGCAGCAAACTGATATGATGCTGATTTACATGAGAATTAAAGTAAAAAAGGAGGTTGAACCATGAAAATAAATTACAAATCGCCTTTAAACCACTTTAATAAATCAATCTATCATAACTAAACAACTGAAAACTGAGAACAAACTGATATATGAGTTTGGATTCATTTGAATTTAGCCAAAATGTCCGGACTTCACCACATTTGCAGACTTGCGGACTTTGCAGGTGCATTCCTGGGAAATCCGGGAGTGCTCAGTCCACAAGGGGCCTCAAGTGGACTTTCTGCAGACTTCAAGAGAGTCCGGTTGGGGTGCAGACTTCAGCAGACTTCACTGATTAAATAACCCACATTTCACTGCAATACAAACGTGACATTGTGGGTTTTTGAACTGCCGGAAAAAAACGTATAAATATGTAAAATAGTTATTGATAGTTAGGGCTATTAAATTGTTACTTAAATTGTCAACAACATCATGATACAAGGATATGTTTAAGTCTAGGCTGTAGAGGGACTGAAAAAAACTTTTATTATTGCAGATCAGACTGTGCAGTAAAATAGGCCAAAAATTGGCCAAAAAACAACGGTTTCTGATGTAAGCAATACCCAATATATGGAGTTATGTTCCTGTTCTTATTTACAAATTTTCTTACAATTTCTGTTTTTGAACGCATGTAGCCTGTTATATGTATTATATTATATGTATTATAAATTTTTGTTTGGTCACAAAAAAGGCTGTACATGGGATTTACATGTTGTTATCTGCAAGGACAGATGAATAGGCACTGTTCATCAACTTACATGACATGTGAATATCAGGGTTTCCGCTACATGTAATTGATCGTGGTGCAGCGCCACGGCAAAATAAAAGCCACCTTCAAAATGATGTTTGTTTTTTTTTCTTCAGATGTTACAACAATGTAAAGTATATTGTTCAGATTCAGATTCAGATTCAGAATACTTTATTAATCCCCAGGGGGAAATTGTTTTTGTTCCAATGCTCTGTACAAAGTAGAAATAGAAAGACAGCATGAATGGAAACAGAGATAAAGATGAAGATATACATAAAATACGAAAATAGACAATGAAATAAATAAAATAAAATATTAAAGTAGACAATAAAATGAATAAAATAAAATATTAAAGTAGACATTAAAATAAAATGAAATATTAAAGTAGACAATAAAATAAAAATAAATAATAATAAAATAGTAAAGTAGATAATCTGAAATATATACAACATACAATGAAATGGTTATAGCGTTATAAATGAAATGAGAATGAGTAGTTATATTGTTTGTTTTGTTTTATAAATAGCCAAATGAGTCTGATCATCAGAGGGAGGAGTTGTACAGTTTAATGGCCACAGGTAAGAATGACTTCCTGTGGCGCTCAGTGGTGCATTTAGGAGCAATCAGTCTCTGGCTGAAGGTGCTCCTCTGTTCGACCAGAGCGTTGTGCAGAGGGTGAGAGCCATGCTGAAGTATCGCCAGCACCTTCCACAGCATCCTCCTGTCTGACACTACTGTCAAAGAGTCCAGCTCCACCCCCACAATGTCACTAGCCTTTCTGATCAGCTTGTTGAGTCTGCTGGCATCGGCTACTCTCAGTCTGCTGCCCCAGCACACCACAGCAAACAGAATAGCACTGGCCACCACAGACTCATAAAACATCCTCAGCATAGTCCGGCAGATGTTAAAGGAGCGGAGCCTCCTCAGAAAATAGAGGCGGCTCTGTCCCTTCTTGTAAAGGACTTCATTGTTCTTAGTCCAGTCCAGTTTATTGTCGATGAACACACCCAGATACTTGATGAGACACGATGTCCACGTTATGCCCCAGGATGGAAACTGGGGTCACTGGTGTCCTCATTCTCCTCAGATCCACCACCAGCTCTTTTGTCTTTGTTGTGTTGAGCTGCAGGTGGTTCAGCTCACACCATGAGACAAAGTTATCCACCACAGCCCTGTATTCAGCCTCCTCACCCTTGCTGATACATCCAATGACAGCAGAGTCATCAGAAAACTTCTGAAGATGGCAAGACTCTGTCTGGTAGTTGAAGTCCGTGGTGTAAAGGGTGAAGAGGAAAGGAGAGAGGACAGTCCCTTGTGGGGCCCCAGTGTTGCTGACCATTGTATCTCACACAGTGCCGCAAACGCACATACTGTGGTCGGCCAGTGAGGTAATCCACAATCCAGGACACAATAGGGGGATCCACCAGCATCGCCGTCAGCTTGTCACCCAGTAGACCAGGCCTGATGGTATTGAAAGCACTGGAGAAGTCAAAGAACGTGACCCTCACATTGCTCCCTGGCTTATCCAGGTGGGCGCAGACGCGGTTCAGCAGGTAAATGAGGGCATCCTCAACTCCAATCCGGGGCTGGTAGGCGAACTGGAGGGGATCCAGGTGCGGCCTGACCATAGGCCTGAGCTGCTCCAGGACGAGTCTCTCCAGGGTCTTCATGATATGTGACGTCAGTGCCACCGGTCGGTAGTCCAAGAGACCGCTGGGCTGCGGCGTCTTTGGCACTGGAACGAGGCAGGACGTCTTCCATATCACAGGGACCCTCTGGAGGCTCAGGCTCATGTTGAAGACACGATGAAACACTCCACAGAGCTGTTCGGCGCAGGCTCTGAGAACCCGTGGGCTGACACCATCAGGGCCTGCAGCCTTGTAGTCATAATTTCACATTTCAAATTTCACGCCGTGAAAAAAATCCTGGAGGAAACCATGAATATGACAGCAGCGATAGTTGAACATTTCCACGGTAACGAGTAAAACAGTCTTGAGAGATGCTTGCAGTCTCTGCCTTTGCGTGATGACGGTAAATACGTCAAACTATGTACAACTGAAGTCCATGGGGGATTAGTCTGCAAGTCCAGAGGCTGGACATTTGGATTCAGCCTCCAACCTGACTGCAGATTGTTGTCACTGCCTCCTGCTGCAGCCGCCTGCTATCATTCTCTTTCCAGGCGAGGCACAGTTCATCTCCAACAAGCCTACGGGCGAGTGTAGATGGGTCCGTGTCAAGTCTCTTATGTTTATAGTGCTACTGCTAGCTCCTCGCTTGAACCGGAAGTCGTTCGAGGTCCGCCATTTTCTAGGCCGTCCCAAGTCTCTTATTTGTGCAGCGAGTAGCTAGCGCTAGGAGCTAAGCAGCGAGCTTTAAGCAGCTGTGAGCTAGGATGGTCGAGAGCTTCCTATCCAGAAGTTTTTCAACTGAACGCCATGACGTGTAAATACCCGCCCCCTACATCTGGCACATTTGAAAGAGATGGCGGAGAAACAGCCCAAGTGTACTAGTTACATGCATTCTTTGCAATAAAACGCTGTAATTCACATGCCTACGTGACTACAATGATATAATGATATTTCGTGCAAGACTGTCATGTTGTAATTAAGTTTATTTCATTCACAACCCGTTGCGTTGTTCAGTGGACTGTCGGTGATGTGTGGCTGTTAAATGTGCAGCTGCTCATGTCCAGAACCACACGTGTTGATATAACACCACGCACACACAAACACAAACACATTTGCCCATCATTAATTGTCCTGCATGTCATGTGAGTGGAATAATGTTTAATAGCTTGTAGGTAATATTAATTATTAATAATAATTAATATTATTACTTTCATTAATGCTGTTGTAAGCTACTGTCATTACCATCTGTCTCTGTCTCTCTCTCTGTCTCTCTCTCTTCCTGTCTCATTGTGTCATACGGATTACTGTTAATTTGTTATGCTGATCTGTTCTGTATGACATCTATTGCACGTCTGTCCATCCTGGAAGAGGGATCCCTCCTCAGTTGCTCTTCCTGAGGTTTCTACCGGTTTTTTTTTCCCCGTTAAAGGGTTTTTTAGGGGAGTTTTTCCTTATCCGCTGTGAGGGTCCTAAGGACAGAGGGATGTCGTATGCTGTAAAGCCCTGTGAGGCAAATTGTGATTTGTGATATTGGGCTTTATAAATAAAATAGAATTGATTGAGGTAGACTGACAGGTCTGATATGTCTTATTCACTCAGCAGCTGACTTTTTGAATGATGGCGAGTGGATTTAATAATAGTAATAATAATAATAATGATAATGATGCTCATTACAGTGACAGTGGCAGGGCTACAGACCGTTCTTTAATTGCGACAAACTTCGGCAAATGACTCAATAACAATGGTAATACGTGCAAAAGTGTGTGACCAGAGTCATGACGGCGGGGGGTGGGGGCTACTGTGTTGGTCAGCGAATATAATGAGACTTGGGATGTACCCATAGTAACGCCAGACGCTGGCTGCTTTACGGAGCAGATCCAGCAGTGCCGCCGTCATCAGAAATGGATGTCGCTTCACGTGACGCTTCAGTGGAAATAGGGCTGGGCGGTATGACCTAAAATTTATATCACGGTATAAATCGAATCCCTTCACGGTAACGGTATATATCGCGGTATAAATTTAAGTGTAAAAGTTATAATAGAAGTGTTTCTGAATGGGTTTTGTAGTCCCTTAGCAAAGCTAAATTGATTAAAAAAAAACAACAACAACAAAAGCAGAGATATAATGTATTTTTTAGAGCATTTATTGTGTAGAATGCAGATCTCAAAACTCAAAATTAAAACCCAGTACTCTATGGTGCAAAATTTCCCCCGGGATCTATATCAAAAGGTAATTTCCTTCTTTTAGCAAAATCCTAAATGACTGAGTTGTGTTTTTTCCACCTGGACCTTTATGCTCTGCCATTTCTCTAATCATCACGCTGTAACCTGTGACAGGTTGCTATGATATCACAGCTATCACACATTCACATATGGAGTTTTTTGTGGAGCCCCTAGCGTCACATAGGTTTACATTACCAAAGGTTTATGACAAACTCTCTTGCCGAAAACCAACTCCCGTGTGCGCACGGCGAGAGAGGAGAGGGAGAGACGCTGTGCTGCTGCCAGAGGAGACACTGAATGAGTTCCCTCTGAGTGGTAAGTCGCTAAAAGAGTCTGAGAAGTCCGGGGCTGTTCATAAAACATGAACTCACTCACTCACAAGTTCTCCAGCAACACATGTTGCACGTGCTACGCTAAATCACAGACATGAACCAGCTCCTCTTGCTCCGCTGTCTCTGTGCTCGCAGCCATTTTCACACTGAGGCAGTTGCGATGACGTCATCGACGAAAGGACCGTAGAGCGCAAATCTCTACCGCGGGCCAAATTTATATCATTTATACCGTCTACCGCATATACCGTGCAGCCCTAAGTGGAAAGGATGTCTCATGTCTCTTAAACCAACAATGCTCGCTCATCGCTCCTAGCGCTAGCTCCTCGCATTTTTTCCTAGGTGGGAGGGGCTAAACAGCTAGCAAAGTCGGCTAGGTAAGATAACTAGCAGTAATTTAAGAGACTTGGGACAGACCCGATGACATGATCCTCTCAGTTAACTCATCTCTCACTCTGGACTTTCCTCCTCTCACACACAGTAGCCCACGCTGGCAGACTCGGTTCCACTGTTGCCAACTCCTCAGTAAGAAAAGTAGCTATTGGCTGTCCTAAAAGTCGCTAGAAGTCGCTAAATGACGTCATCGCCTAATTTGCATAATTGCCCACAAATTTGCGGGTCGCACACGAGCAAGTAGTTTTAAAAAAATAATACTCACTCTGACTCCAAAAATGGTCTCAAAATGCAAGCACTGTTATTAATTCTTTGCAAATACATATTTTACCTATTACAACTTTTGGCTCTAGAAAAGTAAAATCCTTACAGCGTTGTTGAAAACGAAGGCTTTTGTTACATGCTAAAAACACTGGAACATTGGAATGTGACTCCATCCTGACCTTTTTCACCAACACAGCCTTACCCAAGCTCTACAGAGAAGTGAAGCATTAAGTTGAGGAAACTTTATGTACAGCAGGAAGGGTGGCATTTGTGATGCCTGGTCTTCAAGGTCAGTGGATTCATATTTGACTATAGTATATCAATTTTTTTTTACAATATATCGATCTATTTTCAAGCAAGATATATATTTATTTTAGACAATATCATTTCAATCAAAATAGGGTCAAGTTGTGCCACTCCTCTCTCATACTCTGCACAGCTGCGCCCCACTCACTCACTCACTGTTTCTTCATCAACACTCAGAGACACAGGGCTGTTCCTCTGTTTAATCTGTCTGTTCGTTAGTCTACGGTGCAACATCAGTCTGTATGTTGCACAAGCTATGCTAAATCAGTCTGTGAGACGAATGAGGTTGCCTTTTAGCCGCGTCAAGTCAAGCCATGCTGCGCCGATTTATTTTTCCGTTATCAGTTAAGACGCCCAGTGCCACACCGAGCTGCGCACTTACTCCCTCTCCAGAGTAGGTCCAAAAGCCAGGCTGCCCACACTCAAGTGGGTAGCGGTGGCATCTCCCTGACCACAGCCAACACCTGACCACTCCTTTTCTCCCCGTCAAACAAACCGCATGTGTTGTGAGACTCTGTTTGCAGGGGACCAGAGAGAAAGACATTTTTAAAAGTCTCTGTGTGTTCAGCTCTCAGTACTTTTGTAGCTTCTAACTGAATCTCTGTGGTTTGGAGTTTAGTGCATCCTGTTTGTACTTTACATATCTGCTTTATTTTACCGTTTCATGTTCGCTATCTGCCATATCAGAAGTTGTGTGTAGTTGCTGCTCAAAAACTCAACATTTCCTTATTTTGCTGTTTCTCAGTAAAAGTCTTTACATAACAAAACAAAATGGGACTTTTATTCTTACGACTCTATAGGAATTAAAATATGTTTTTTACCAAATTAGCAGAACTTTATTAGCGGCAGCAACATGGAGCAAAAATGACATGGGACTTCAGCCATGGTTCAGCTTGCAACTGAATATGTAGCCTACTTCGTAGAAAATACTGGCATATATATCGTGTATCACCATTCAGCCTGAAAATACTGATATGAATTTTTGTCCAGATCACCCAGCCCTACTGACTCTAATGGCACATTATGTCATAGAGGACTGGCGACAGCTGTCTCTTGTTCTTCAAACTACAGCAGTACACGAAAGTCACACCAGAGCAAACATTGCAGACCTACTGCAAAATGCAGCACAAGAATGGGGAACTGTGGTTTTAACAGACAATGCTTCTAACATGGCTGTCGCTATTCAGTTAGCAGGAGGCCGACATGTTAAAGGGACAGTGCACCCAAAAATGAAAATTCAGCCATTATCTACTCACCCTCATGGAGGCTCAGGTGAAGTTTTAGAGTCCTCACATCAGTTGCGGAGATCCCAGGGAAGAGGGAGTGGTCTCGTGTGCAAGCGCGCACACATGAGCGTGGTGCACAGAGAGGCTTCAGGACACTTGGATCACTACGGACGAGCAATATGGAGATATTTTGTGGTTTCAATTATGTGTTTTTGGACGTTTGAATCTGGGGCGCCGGAAGCCTCCATTAGATGGAGTTGTGCTGCTACCCCCTCTCCCCTTGGATCTCCGGAGGTGTTGTGAGGACTCCAAAACTTCACCTAAGCCTCCATCAGCATATGGGTGAGTAGATAATGGCTGAATTTTCATTTTTGGGTGCACTATCCCTTTAAGTGTTTCACTCACACGTTTAATCTGGCCTCACAGAGGGTGCTAATTCCATCAAAGGTTCAGTTTGTCAGGTGTATGCAGTATTTCTGACAGGATTTATGATGGTGTTGGTCAGTCCGTCTGCTTTGCATCACATTTTGCTGCAATAAAAATGATTAAAGTCAGATATTTTTATTTTTATTTAACCTTTATTTAACCAGGAAAAGACTCATTGAGATTAAAAATCTCTTTTACAAGAGTGTCCTGGCCAAGACAGGCAGCAGCATAATCACACAGGGTCCATGTCATTGGTTCGACAGCCCACTGGTTCGACATCCCATTAGTCCGACTGTCCGCGGTGCTGAACGGCTTGCGGCGGGCGTATGGTGTACCGCAACCGGCTTGAGGCGGAGCAGGCTCACGGCTTATGTGTTTGTCACTTTGACAAGTGATCTTTTCCTGACCCTAACCAAGTGGTTTTTGTGCCTAAACCTAACCAGACCTTAACCACAGGGCATCACGATGATTTCGGAACGGACTTCGGAACAATGAGTTTAATATGGTCGGAACAATGGGATGACGAACCAATGGGCTATCGAACCAATGGGCAGTTCCCGATCACACATACACACAAACAAAAGGTGGACACAAACATTAAAATCACTTAGCATCCAAAACAGCAACAATTCAAGGTCAGCCACAATAATAACAGCCTCAGGCAAAACATCTACAGCCAGATGTTTCTGCCTCCAGGTCATCCAATTTCCCCTTAAAAGTGTTCAATGAGACCAACTTATTTTGTTTCAAAGTTATCTGTAACATGTTCTAGGCAGAGGGAGCAGAAAACCTAAATGCTTTCTTTCCCAGTTCGGTTCTGACTTTTGGGGCAGTCAGCAAGAACAAATCCTGAGAGCGAAGATTGTGAGTCCCAGCATTACTTCGGTTAATGTAGGACAAAAGGTAAGAAGGAAGAACACCTAAGATTGCCTTGTAAATGAGAACATGCAGGTGTCTCAGTCTACGTATTGATAAGGAGGACCATCCAACCCGTTCATATAGTGTACAGTGATGAGTAAGTGCTTTAAAACCAGTGATGAACCTCAGAGCTCCATGATACACAGTGTCAAGAGCATGTAAGCTTTGAGACAAGGCTTGCATATATACAACATCACCGCAGTCCAGAACAGACATAAAAGTGGCAGCAACCAGTCTCTTTTTTGAGTTAAAAGAAAGGCAGGATTTGATCCTAAAATAAAAACCCAGTTTTAGTTTCAGTCTTTTTACCAGCTGCTGAATATGATTTGCAAAAGATGGGGATTCATCAATTAATATACCAAGATATCTGTAATTGGAAACACACTCAATCCTCAAACCCTGAGAAGAGAGGATTCAGGGCAGATTTTGTGGTTTTGATTTTGTATTAGAGAACAGCATGACTTTAGTTTTGTCAGTTTTTGAGACAGTCCAGCTTTAGATAGTCTGTGCTTAAGCACAAAGTGGTCCACTGTGTCAAACGCCTTAGAAAGATCAATAAAGAGGGCTGCAAAATGCTGCTTGTTATCCATAGATTCAATAAAATCATTTAAAACTTTAAGAGCTGCTGTTGTTGTGCTATGCATTTTTCTAAAACCAGATTGAAAGTCAGATAAAACATTTTTACTATTTAAAAAATCATTTAGTTGATCACTAACAAAGGATTCCAAATCCTTTGCCAGGACAGACAGTTTTGAGAAGGCTGACTTCCAGATACGAGGAATTACATTTGTGTTCAAGCAAAGATTAAAAATGTGTGTTAAAGGAGTGGCAATAAAGTTTGCTGCTAACTTTAAAAAGTAAGGGTCCAGTTTGTCAGGGCCTGCAGCTTTAGTTGTGACCAAAAGCTTGAGGGCTTTATGTACCTCAGAAACTGTAACAGGACTGAAAGTAAAAGTCTGATTTGAGGGATCCTGGCAAACAGACTCTTCTGTAAAAGAACAGTCATGTTGAGGACAGGAGGACTCAAATAAAAACCCAGAGGCTATAAAGTGTTCATTAAAACAATCGAGCATTTTGGCCTTGTCTGTAATTTTTCCTTAATTTTTCACAATGCATGGGGGAAGCTCCAAGCCTTTATTATTATTTTCTGATAACGATTTGATAATTTTCCAAAATGTTGATGGGTTGTTCAGATTATTTGATGTTTGGGAAAGAAAATGATCGGCTTTGGCCTTTCTAATTTTAACTGTACATGCATTGCGCAGTTGTCTGAAAACCAGCCAGTCAGAGTTCTGTTTAGATTTTCTGGCTTTTGCCCATGCTAGGTTCCGTTTATGCAGGAGATCTGATAAGTCTGGTGTGAACCAAGCATTGCTGCGGCCTTTCACTCTGTACTTTTTTAGTGGAGCATGCTTGTTGATTATACTATTAAAACCCTCATAAAAGAAATCCCAAGCATGATCAACATCTGCAATTAGACTAATTTTCTCCCAGTCAAAGTAAAATAAATCGTGAAAGAATCCTTGTTCTGAGAAGTGTTTCAAATCTCTTTTGACTAAAATATGTGGTTTAATTTTTG